>NW_028289053.1:0-33724 GCF_059628265.1 Tinamus guttatus
CAGGGCTGGGGGACGCCCCAAAGTGACACAGGGACAGGGGACACGCCATCGCGGGGACACCCTGGAGGTGACACAGGGACAGGGGACCCGCCATCGCGGGGCCGCTCTGGAGGTGGCCCCGCGTGACACCGGTCCAGGGGCCACCCCAGGGTGACACGAGCCCGGGGGGCTGCCCCAGGGTGACCCAAGGGCCACCCCAGGGTGACACAGGGACAAGGGCCACCCTGGGGTGACAGGAGCCCGGGGGCCACCCCATCCCCCAGGACCACTTGGTGTCCCCGCACGCGGTGACGCTGTTGGAGGCGGCGGCCGCAGGGGACCCGGTGACGGTGACGGTGACGGCTACAGCGGGGTGACGCTCAACCGCCGCTTCCTGGCCTTCCGCGTCGTCAAGGTGCCACCGCTGTCCCCAGGGGCCAACCCCGTGTCCCCAGGGCCATCCTGGTGCCTCCCGGTGCCATCCTAGTGCCCCCAGTGTCCCCAGTGCCACCCCGCTGTCCCCAGGGCCACCCGGTGCTGTCCAGTGTCCCCAGTGCCCCCAGTGCCATCCTAGTGCCTCCCAGCACCATCCCCGTGTCCCCCCATGTCCCCATATCCCGTTATGTCCCCCCATGTCCCCCCATGTCCCCCCATGTCCCCCCGTTGTCCCCCCCGTGTCCCTCCATGTCCCCCCATGTCCCTCCATGTCCCCACATCCCGTTATGTCCCTCCATGTCCCCCCATGTCCCCCCGTGTCCCTCCATGTCCCCCATGTCCCCCCGTGTCCCCCCCCATGTCCCTCCATATCCCGTTATGTCCCTCCATGTCCCTCCATGTCCCCCCATGTCCCCATGTCCCCCCGTGTCCCCAGGTGAACCGCGAGGGCGTGCGGGGGCTGTGGGCCGGCAGCAGCAGGAACCGGAACCCGGAGCGGGGCAGGGTCCGGAACCGGGACCGGGACCTGGAGCGGGACAGGGTCCAGAACCGGCACCGGAACCAGAACCCGGAGCGGGACAGGGACCAGAACCGGGACCGGAACCGGAACCCGGAGCGGGGCAGGGACCAGAACCGGGACCCGGGGCGGGGCAGCGTCTGGAACCGGAACCCGGAGCGGGGCAGCATCCGGAACCGGAACCCGGGGCGGGGCAGGGTCCAGAACCGGAACCGGGACCTGGGGCGGGGCAGGGACCAGAACCGACCCCAGCGCTGCGGAACCGGCTGGGCTCGTCATGTGACCAGCCCTGAGCTCGTCATGTGACCGGCCCCGAGCTCGTCATGTGACCAGCCCCGGGCCACCCGCTCCACGTGTCCCCGCTGTCCGCGTCCCTCGGGGCGGCCCCCCCCGAGCACGGGGGACACCGCGGGGGCGGCCGGCGGCCACCCGGGCACGGAGAGAGCGAAAAACCACGAAAATCACCCCAAAATCACCCCCAAAACCCCGCGAAACTACCCCAAAACCCTGCAAAAATCACCCCAAAAATCCTGCAAAACCGCCCCAAATGGAGCCCGCTGTGCGCAGGGGGCGTCGCGGGGCGGCTGGCGGCCACCTGGGCACGGGGAGAGCCGCGAAAACCGCGAAAACCCCACGAAAATACCCCAAAACCCCGCAAAAATACCCCCAAACCCTGCAAAACTACCCCAAAACACGAAAAACTACCCCAAAATCCCCCAAAACTACGCCAAAACCCCACGAAACTACCCCAAAACCCTGCAAAATACCCCCAAACCCTGCAAAACTACCCCAAAAAACACGAAAAACTACCCCAAAACCCACAAAACTACCCCAAAACCTCACGAAACTACCCAAAACCCCGCAAAACTACACATGTCCCCTGCTTACCCCCTGCGTGTCCCCCCGTGTCCCCCCGTCCCCCCCCCAGGCTGCACAAGGGCTGCGACGGCATCGAGGACCCCGAGTGCAGGGGGGGGCCCGGCCCCCCCGGGGGCTGCAGCCCCCCCCCGAGCCACCCGCCCCCCCCCACGCAGGTAGGGCCGGACGCCTGGGCCCCCTCAGGGGGTTGGATACATTGGGGGGGCGCCCGGACGCCTGGGCCCCCTCGGGGGCTGGGGGGACCCGGGGACCCCCGTCTCCTTGTGGGGGGGTCCCCGGTCCCCATCACTGTCCCTGTCCCCCCGCCAGGTCCCCCCGGAGCCCCCCCGTGACAGGGACAGGGACAGGGACAGGGACAGGGACAAGGACAAGGAGAGCCCCGGGGCGCAGCCCCTGCTGGAGCATCAGGACTGACGGACCCACGGACACGCCCGGACCCACGGGTGACACACGGACACCCCACAGACACACGGACACCCCACGGACACCCCACGGACCCACAGACACCCCATGGACCCACAGATGCCCCACGGACACATGAACACCCCATGGACACCCCACGGACCCACGGACACCCCATGGACACCCCACGGATCCACAGACACCCCATGGACCCACGGACACCCCACGGACACACGAACACCCCACGGACACCCCACGGACCCACAGACACCCATGGACCCACAGATGCCCCACGGACACATGAACACCCCATGGACACCCCACGGACCCACGGACACCCCATGGACACCCCACGGACACCCCATGGACACACGAACACCCCACAGACACCCCATGGACACCCCATGGACGCCCTATGGACACCCCATGGACACACAGACACCACATTGACACCCCATGGATCCCCAGACGCCCCATGCACACCCCATGGACACCCCATAGACCCACGACACCCCATGGATCCCCAGATGCCCCATGGACACCCCATGGACGCCCTATGGACGCCCTATGGACGCCCCATGGACACACAGACACCGCATTGACACCCCACAGACCCACAGACACCCCACAGACACCCCATGGACACCCCGTGGACCCATGGACACCCCATGGACCCACGGACACCCCACGGACACCCCATGGACACGTGGACACCCCATGGATCCCCAGACGCCCCATGCACACCCCATGGACACCCCACGGACACCCCACGGACCCACAGACACCCCATGGACACCCCATGGACCCACGGACACCCCATGGACACCCCATGGACACCCCGTGGACCCATGGACACCCCCACGGACCCACGGACACCCCACGGACACCCCATGGACACCCCATGGACCCACGGACACCCCATAGACCCACGGATGCCCCACGGACACCCCCCCACACCCAGGGACACCCTAAGGAGCCCCCCCCCCCGGTTGCCCCATGGACCCACGGGCGCCCCCGGCCCCGCCCCCCTGGGCTGGTCCCGCCCCCCCGCAGTCCCCCCGGACAACAATAAGGGCCCGGGCCCCCCCAGAGCCCCCCCCCCCCCGCAGCCCCCGCCCTCTTTTGGAGGGTTTTTTGCTGATTCTTGAGGGTTTTCGGGGAGGGGGGGGTTGATAACAAAAAAATAATAAATAAATAAATAAAATCAAGGAGTCCCCCCCCCTCCCCGAGCCTGCACGGGGCCCGGACGCCTGGGCCCCTCTCCGGGGCCGCGGGGGGGTCTCCCGGACGCCTGGGCCCCCGCGGGAGGAAGCGCCGCTGCCCCGGACGCCTGGGCCCCCCCGCGGCGGCGGAGGGAAAGGGCGGGGGCGGCGGGAGCGCGGCCGGGCCGGGCCCCTCCCTGCGCGCGCGGCGGGCCCGGACGCCGGGGCCCCTCGGACACGGTAGGAACGAGCCGGGACCCCCCGAACCCCCCCCCCCCCCGCTCCGGGACTCCTGGGCCCCTCCCGGCTGCCGGGGGGGGGGGGAGGGGGGAGCGTGCACGGCGGGGGGGGGGGGGGGGCTCTTGCACGAGGCCGTTGCACGAGCGGGTCCCTTGCACGTGTCCCCTCCCCCCCCGGCAGCTTCCGCTGGGCCTTGTGGGGGGGGGGGGGGCACCTGCAGCGACCCCCCCCCCCGCCTTGCACTGCTCGTGCAAGGGACTCGTGCAAGAGACTTGTGCAAAGGATCCACTAGTGCAAGGGACTAGTGCAAAAGACTCGTGCAAGGGACCCCCCCCTTGTGCAAGGGACCCCCCCCCTTGTGCAAGGGACCCCCCCCCTTGTGCAAGGGACCCGCTCGCGCGCGGCCCCCCCGGGCTGTCGGCCTCGTCCCTAGGGCGCGGGGGGGCAGCGTGTCCCGTTCCCCCCCCCCCCGGGATTACCCGTTAATCGCTGCTTAACGGAGCCCTGTGGGGGAGGGGCCCGGACGCCTGGGCCCCCGGCCGGGCTGGGGGGGGGGGGACAGGATGTCTGGGGGGGGCCGGACGCCTGGGGGGGGGGCCGGACGCCTGGGGGGGGGGGCCGGACGCCTGGGGGGGGGCCGGACGCCTGGGCCCGCTGCCGCCGCCAGGAGGGAAGTGCGAGGCCGGGGGAGGGGCCCGGACGCCTGGGCCCCCGGGACGAGGTCAGGAGCCGCTGGGGGCGGGGGGGGCTGGGGGGAGGTTGGGATCCCCCAAACTGCCCCCAATGAGCCCAAACTGCCCCAAATGAGCCCAAACTGCCCCACTTACCCAAACCGCCCTCATTAACCCAAACCGCCCCCGGGCCACCCCAGATTGCCCCCAAACTGCCCCAAATGGCCCCGGGCTGCCCCAAAGGGGCCCCGTGCCCCCCCCCCCCCCGTGGGGCAGGAAGCGGCCGCCGCCGCCCCGGGGCTGGGGGCGCCGGAGGGGCCCAGGCGTCCGGGCGGGATCGGGCCCCGCGGTCCGGGTGGGGTCGGGCCCGTGGGAAGGGGCCCAGGCGTCCGGGCGGGATCGGGGCCCGTCCTGGCCCTCGGGGGGGGGGGGTCGCTCAGGCCCCCCCGTTCCCGCCCCGGCGGGGGCAGGAAGCGACATCGGAGGCGGGGGGGGGGAAGCGGCATCTTGGTCCCCAACCCCCCCCGGGGGGGACGCGGTGGGGACAGGGGGGACACGGGGATGGGGACAAGGACAAGGGGGGGGGGGTGAGGAGCAGCCGGGGGGGGGGGGGCTGGGGGAGCAGGTCATCCCCCCCATGACCCCCCCCCCCCCCCAACAGGGCCTTCCTCTTCCTCTTCCCTGTCCCGACACCGGAGCCGGCGGCCACCAACGTCCCCGCGCGTCCCCGCGTGTCCCCGTCCGTCCATGGCCCCCCCCGCGCCGCCCCCCCGCTGACCCCGAGCACGCGGGGCCGTGGGAAAAAGGGGGCGGGGCTTCCCGGGCGGGAATTCCCCAGGCAGCCAATCGGGGCGCCCGGCGCTTTCCCGCGCTCCCCATTGAGAAAAATCCCCCCCTCGAGGCGGGGGGGGGGACTGGGAATCGGGGCCTCCCCGCGGGGGGGGGCGGTTTGAGCTCCCGGGGGGGGGACAGGGACAGCGGGGGGGTCCCAGGGACAGGGACAACCAGGAGGGCCCCGGAGTCCGGGGGGGGCCAAGAGTCGGGGGGGGCCCAGGCGTCCCGGTGTGTCCCGGGGGGGTCCCGGTCTGTCCTGGGGGGGTCCCGGTGTGTCCCAGTGTATCCCGGTGTGTCCCGGTGCGTCCCGGTGTGTCCGGGGGGTCCCGGTGTTTCCCGGTGTGTCCCGGGGGGGTCAGGTGTGTCCCGGTGCGTCCCGGGGGGGTCCAGGGGGTCCCGGTGTGTCCCGGGGGGGTCCGGGGGGGCCATGCACCCGGACGACCTCTTCGTCCGCCGGCTGCGGGGGCCGGTGTCGCGGCCCCCCCCCGGGCCGGCCGCGCTGCCCTTCCCGCCGGGGGCGGGGGCGCGGGGGGGCCCGCCCCCCCCCCTGCAGCGCAGCAGCAGCGACGCCGCCCTGGGCGAGGGGGGGGGCCCGGGGGCGCCCCCCCCGCCCCGCGCGCGGACCCGCAGCCACGAGGAGCCGCGGGGGGGGGCGGACGCGGGGGGGGGCAGCCCCCCCGCCCCCCGGTTCCGGGACCCGCTGCTGCTGCTGGGGCTGGGGGGGGACGAGGGGGGCGGCGCCGAGGGCGGGGGGGGCCCCGACGCGTTCCCGCGCCCCCCCTGGCCCCCCCACGTGGCGCATTACGACGTGCAGAGCGTCGTGTTCGAGCCGGGCGCGCCCCCCCCCGCGCCCCCCGGCGCCGCCTCGGGCGCCTCGGCCGCCCAGCTGGGCCCCCCCGAGGACCCCCCCGAGGAGCCCCCCGACAGCGACGTCCTGCTCGTGGGGTGTCCCCACTTCCTGTGCGAGACGGGGGACGAGGACGGGGACGGGGACGAGGAGGAGCTGGCGCCGCCCCCCCCCGGCCCCCCCGGCCCCGGCTACCTGCCCAGCGCCGCGGTGGCCGTGCTGGAGGAGCCCCCCCCCGGCGAGCGCCCCCCCTACGCCATCGAGTACAGCGACGCGGGCGCCGACTACTACCGAAAGTACTTCTACGGCAAGGGTGAGCGCGGGGCCGCGGCCGCCGCGCGGTGCTGCACCGGAGCGTGCGAGTGTTGCACGGCACACTGGAGCATTGCACGGCATGGCACGGGAGCGTGCAAGCATTGCATAGCACACTGGAGCATTGCATGGCATTGCACGGGAGCGTGCGAGCGTTGCACGGCACGCTGGAGCATTGCACGGCATTGCACAGGAGCGTGCGAGCATTGTAGGGGAGTGTGCAAGCATTGCATAGCACACTGGAGCATTGCACGGGAGCGTACAAGCTTTGCACAGCACGCTGGAGCATTGCACGGGAGCATGCGAGTGTTGCACGGGAGCGTGCAAGCATTGCACAGCACGCTGGAGCATTGCACGGCATTGCACGGGAGCGTGCGAGCGTTGTACGGGAGCATGCAAGCATTGCATAGCACACTGGAGCATTGCACGGCGTTGCACGGGAGTGTGCGAGCGTTGCACGGCACGCTGGAGCATTGCACGGAAGCGTGCAAGCATTGCATAGCACGCTGGAGCATTGCACAGCGTTGCACGGCGTTGCACGGGAGCGTGCGAGCATTGTACGGGAGTGTGCAAGCATTGCATAGCACGCTGGAGCATTGCACGGCGTTGCACGGGAGCGTGCGAGCGTTGCACGGCACGCTGGAGCATTGCACGGAAGCGTGCAAGCATTGCATAGCACACTGGAGCATTGCATGGCATTGCACGGGAGCGTGTGGGCATTGCACAGCACGCTGGAGCATTGCACGGCATTGCACGGGAGCGTGCAAGTGTTGCATGGGAGCGTGCAAGCATTGCATAGCACACTGGAGCATTGCACAGGCGCGTACAAGCTTTGCACAGCACGCTGGAGCGTTGCACGGCGTTGCACGGGAGCGTGCGAGCGTTGCACGGCACGCTGGAGCATTGCACGGGGTTGCACGGGAGTGTGCGACCGTTGCATGGGAGCGTGCAAGCGTTGCATGGCCGCATGGCATGGCGCCGTGGGCTGTTGCCTGGTGTTGCACGGCATCGTGCAGCGTTGCAGAGCGCCGTGGGGTAGTGCATGGCATCATACAACGGCATGCAGCATTGCACAGCTGCATGCGGCATTGCACAGTGATGCATGGCCTGCACGCAGCGTTGCAGAGCACCATGGGGCAGCCCACAGTGTCACACAAGGGCATGCAGCATTGCACAGCATTGCACAGCTGCATGCGGCATTGCACAGTGATGCATGGCCTGCATGCAGAGTTGCAGAGCGCCGTGGGGCAGCCCACGGTGTCACACAACGGCATGCAGCATTGCACAGCATTCCACGGCTGCATGCAACATTGCACAGCGTTGCACGGCTGCATGCAGCATTGCACAGCATTGCACGGCTGCATGTGGCATTGCACAGCATTGCATGGCTGCATGCAGCGTTGCAGAGCGCCATGGGGCAGTGAGTGATGTCACACAACAGCATGCAGCATTGCACAGCTTTGCACGGTTGCATGCAGCATTGCACAGCATTGCACGGCTGCATGCCGCGCTGCAGAGCGCCGTGGGGCAGTGAGTGATGTCACACAACAGCATGCAACATTGCACAGCGTTGCACAGCTGCATGCAACATTGCACAGCATTGCACGGCTGCATGCCGCACTGCATGGTGCTGCACGGCCCTGGACCGCAGCGTGCTGCAGTTAAAGCGTTGCACGCCCCGAAGGGGGCCCATTGCTGCCCCCCCCAACACCCGCGCCCCCCCCAGAGCACCAGAACTTGGTGGGCGAGGACGAGCGCCTGGGGCCGGTGGCCGTGTCCCTGCGGCGCGAGGAGAAGGAGGGACCCTCGGGGCAGGTCCTGCATCGGGTCATCCTGCGCACCAGCCAGGTGGGGGCCGGGGGGGCCCGGGGGGGTCCCTGGGGATTGGGGGGGGTCCCGGGAGCTCCCAAGGCGGGGGGGGGGAGGGTCCTGGGAGAATCGGGGGGGGGGTCCTGAGGGGCTCCCGGGGGGGTTGAGGGGGGTCCCAGCAGCTTTGGGGGGTCTCATGGAGTCTGGGGTCCCCCGGGGGGGGTCCTCGGGCGCCTCCTCGGGGGGTGTCCCAGGGCTTTGGGGGCTCCCATGGACACGAGGGGGTCCTGGGAGACACCAGGGGGGTTTGGGGGTCCCTGGGGGAGGGTCTGGGTCACCCCACGGAGCTGGAAGGGTCTCAGGGGTCCCCATGGGGGGGCTGGGGGAGGTTTGGGGGTGTCCTGGTGCTCTGGGGGGGGGTCTTGGGGGGGTCCCGGTGGGCTCAGCCGATGGGGGTGGCGGGGGCTGGATGTGGGGGGCTCTGGGGACCCCTTTGCCCCCCTCACGGCTCCTGCAGCTGCGGGTGCTCCGGGCCTCGGTGCTGGAGGCGGCGCTGCCCCCCGGCGCCCGCCCCCCCGGCGCCCGCGCGCTGCCCCCCCGGCGCCTGCTGGAGCTGCTGGCGCCCGCGCTGAACCTGGGGGGGCTGCGCCTGGCCCCCCCCTCGGCCAAGGTCACCGACACCCTCCTGAAGCTGGACGAGCAGGGGGTGAGCGCGCCCGCACGGGGGCGGGGTTTGCACGGGGGCGGGGTTTGCAGGGGGCGGGGTTTGCACGGGGGCGGGGTTTGCACGGGGGCGGGGTTTGCACGGGGGCGGGGTTTGCACGGGAGGTGGGGTTTGCACGGGGGCGGGGTTTGCAGGGGGCGGGGTTTGCATGGGGGCGGGGTTTGCACGGGAGGTGGGGTTTGCACGGGGGCGGGGTTTGCACAAGGGCTGGGCTTGCACGGTGGTGTGGGGGGCATGCATTTGGAGTACGCAGGTGTGCATTTGCACAAGGCACATTTGCACAAGGGCTCAGTGCATTTGCACGAGGTGCGTTTGCACGGGGGCTCAGTGCATTTGCACGAGGGCTCAGTGCATGTGCACCAGGGCTCAGTACATTTGCATGAGGGTTCAGTGCATTTGCACAAAGTTCTTTTGCATGGAGACTCGGGGCATTTGTACAAGGTGGTTTTGCACAAGGGCTTGGTGCATTTGCACAAGGTGCTTTTGCATAAGGGCTCGGTACATTTGCACGAAGACTCGGTGCATTTGAACAAGGTGCCTTTGCATGGGGGCTCGGTGCATTTGCACAAGATGCATTGGCACAAGGCGCCTTTGCATGGCGCTCGGTGTATTTGCATGGGGGCTCAGTGCATTTGCACAAGGCGCATTTGCACAAGGGCTCGGTGCATTTGCACAAGGCGCATTCGCACAAGATGCATTTGCACGAGGCGCCTTTGCACGGGGGCTCGGTGCATTTGCACGAGGGCTCAGTGCATTTGCACAAAGTGCATTTGCATGGGGACTCAGTGCATTTGTACAAGGTGCCTTTGCACAAGGGCTCGGTGCATTTTCACAAGGTGCCTTTGCACGGGGACTCGGTGCATTCGCACAAGATGCATTTGCACAAGGCCCCTTTGCACGGGGACTCGGTGCATTTGCACACGGCGCCTTTGCACAAGGGCTCGGTGCATTTGCAGAAGGTGCATTTGCACGGGGGCTCGATGCATTTGCACAAGATGCATTTGCACAAGGCGCCTTTGCATGGCGCTCGGTGTATTTGCATGGGGGCTCAGTGCATTTGTACAAAGTGCATTTGCATGGGGACTCGGTGCATTTGCACAAGGCGCATTCCCACAAGATGCATTTGCACGAGACGCCTTTGCACGGGGGCTCGGTGCATTTGCACAAAGTGCATTTGCATGGGGACTCGGTGCATTTGTACAAGGTGCCTTTGCACAAGGGCTCGGCGCATTTGCACAAGGTGCCTTTGCACGGGGGCTCGGTGCATTCACACAAGATGCATTTGCACGAGGCGCCTTTGCACGGGGGCTCAGTGCATTTGCACAAGATGCATTTGCACAAGGCCCCTTTGCACGGGGACTCGGTGCATTTGCACACGGCGCCTTTGCACAAGGGCTCGGTGCATTTGCAGAAGGTGCATTTGCACGGGGGCTCGATGCATTTGCACAAGATGCATTTGCACGAGGCGCCTTTGCACGGGGGGCTCAGTGCATTTGCACAAGATGCATTTGCACGAGGCGCCTTTGCACGGGGACTCGGTGCATTTGCACAAGATGCATTTGCACAAGGCCCCTTTGCACGAGGGCTCGGTGCATTTGCACGCGGCGCCTTTGCACAAGGGCTCGGTGCATTTGCAGAAGGTGCATTTGCACAAGGCCCCTTTGCACGAGGGCTCGGTGCATTTGCACAAGGTGCCTTTGCACAAGATGCATTTGCACAAGGCCCCTTTGCACGGGGACTCGGTGCATTTGCACGCGGCGCCTTTGCACGGCGCGCGGCGCTCACGCGGCCCCGCAGCTCAGCGTGCAGCGCAAGGTGGGCGTCCTGTGCTGCCGCGCGGGCCAGGCCAGCGAGGAGGACATGTACAACAACGAGGCGGCCGCGCCGCCCTTCGCCGAGTTCCTGGCGCTGCTGGGCACCCGCGTGCGCCTGCGCGGCTTCAGCCGCTACCGCGCGCAGCTCGACACCAAGAGTGAGCGGGACGGGGACACGGGACGGGGACACGGGACGGGGATGTGGGGATGGGGACACGGGACGGGGACACAGGGACAGGGACAAGGGATGGGGACAAGGGATGGGGACGTGGGGACGGGGACACAGGGACAGGGACATGGGGACGTGGGGACGGGGACACGGGACGGGGACAAGGGATGGGGACATGGGGACAGGGACAAGGGACAGGGACAAGGGACGGGGACACAGGGACGGGGACGTGGGGACAGGGACAAGGGACGGGGACAAGGGACGGGGACAAAGGACGGGGACGTGGGGACGGGGACAAGGGATGGGGACAAGGGATGGGGACGTGGGGACGGGGACACAGGGACAGGGACACGGGGATGTGGGGACGGGGACAAGGGAAGGGGACATGGGGACAGGGACATGGGGACAGGGATAAGGGACAGGGACAAGGGACGGGGACTTGGGGACAGGGACAAGGGATGGGGACATGGGAACGGGGACACGGGACGGGGACAAGGGACGGGGACACAGGGACAGGGACATGGGGACAGGGACAAGGGACAGGGACATGGGGACAGGGACACGGTACGGGGAGGTGGGGACATTGGGGCCATGGAGACGTGGGGACATGGGGACGCGGGGCCATGGGGCCATGGGAACGGGGACACGGGACGGGGACAAGGGACGGGGATGTGGGGACGGGGACACAGGGACAGGGACACGGGGATGTGGGGACGGGGACAAGGGATGGGGACGTGGGGACAGGGACATGGGGACAGGGATAAGGGATGGGGACAAGGGAACGGGGACACGGGGACGGGGACGTGGGGACGGGGACACAGGGACAGGGACAAGGGACGGGGATATGGGGACAGGGACACGGGCACAGGGACAAGGGATGGGGACAAGGGACGGGGACACGGGGACGGGGATGTGGGGACAGGGACACAGGCACGGGGACATGGCACAGGGACAAGAGACGGGGATGTGGGCATGGGGACAAGGGACAGGGACATGGGGATGGGGACACAGGCACAGGGACAAGGGACGGGGATATGGGGACAGGGACACGAGCACGGGGATGTGGCAGGGGGACAAGGGACAGGGACGTGGGCACGGGGACACGGCACAGGGACAAGAGACGGGGACGTGGGGACAGGGACATGGGGACAGGGACACGGGCAGGGCGATGCGGCAGGGGGACGTGGGGACAGGGACACGGCACAGGGACAGGGACACGGGACAGGGACATGGGGATGGGGATGTGGGGACGGGGACACGGGCATAGGGACAAGGGACAGGGATGTGGAGACAGGGACACAGGGACAGGGACATGGGGACATTGGGGCCATGGGGACACGGGGACACTGGGGACATTGGGGACACGGGCCGGGCGCAGGGGGTCCGGCCGCGCTCACCGGCGCCCGCAGCCGACTCCACCGGGACGTGGGGACATGGGGATATGGGGACGTGGGGACATTGGGGACAGTGGGGACACGGGACCGTGGGGACACGGGGCCATGGGGACGTGGGGACATTGGGGACACGGGGACACGGGCACAGCGGGGTCCGGCCGCGCTCACCGGCGCCCGCAGCCGACTCCACCGGGACGCACTCGCTCTACACCACGTTCCACGGCTACGAGATCATGTTCCACGTGAGCACCATGCTGCCCTTCACCCCCAGCAACCGCCAGCAGGTACCGCGGACAGGGGGGGACACGGGGGGACACAGGGGGACGGGGGGACGTGGAGGGACACGGGGGGACACGGGGGGACACAGGGGATGGGGGGACATGGGGACGTGGAGGGACACGAGGGGACACGGGGGGACACAGGGGACGGGGGGACATGGGGATGTGGAGGGACACAGGGGGACACGGGGGTGTCGGAGCATCCCAGGGACCCTCTAGGGTCCCCGGCTCTTCTTGAGGGGGGTCCTGGGCCCCATTGAGGGGGGTCTGGAGGCATCGGGGGGGTCCTGGGGTGTCCCGGGGGGACATAGGGGGTGTTCAGGCACCTGGGGACCCTTTGGGGGTCCCTGGGGCATCTCGGGGGTTGCTGGGGGGGGCTGTGGATCCGGAGGGGGTCCTGGAGGGAGGCGGGAGGTCCTGGGGGTCCCGGGGGGTCCCTGGAGGTCCCTGTGGGGTCCTGGGGTCCCTGTGGGGTGTCGAGGGGTCCCTGTGGGGTCCAGGGGGTCCCTGTGAGGGGTCCTGGGGGTCCCTGGGGGGCCGTGGGGGTCCCAGGGGGTCCCTGTGGGGTCCAGGACGTCCTGGGGGTCCCAGGGGGTCCCTGGGGCATCTCAGGGGTTTTTTGGGGGTTGGGAGGGGGCTGTGGATGCAGAGGGTCTCCAAGGGGGTCCTGGGGGTCCCTGTGGGGTCCTGGGGTCCCTGTGGGGTGTCGGGGGGTCCCTGTGGGGTCCAAGGGGTCCCTCTGAGGGGTCCTGGGGGTCCTTGTGGGGTCCCGGGGTGTTCCTGTAGGGTCCAGGAGGTCCCGGGGGGTCCCGGGGCTCCCTGTGGGGTCCAGGAGGTCCCGGGGGGTCCCGGGGGGTCCCTGTGGGGTCCAGGGGCTCCCTGTGAGGGGTCCTGGGGGTCCTTGTGGGGTCCAGGAGGTCCCGGGGGTCCCTGTGGGGGTCCTGGGGGGTTCTGGGGGTCCCTGTGGGGTCCTGGGTGCCCCTGGGGGTCCCTGTGGGGTCTGGGGGCTCCCGGGGGTCCCGGGGCGGGCTCTGAGGCTCCGTCCCCGCAGCTCCTGCGCAAACGTCACATCGGCAACGACATCGTGACCATCGTGTTCCAGGAGCCGGGCGCCCGGCCCTTCTGCCCGCGCGTCATCCGCTCGCACTTCCAGCACGTGTTCATCGTGGTGCGGGCGCACGAGCCCTGCACGCCGCGCGCCTGCTACAGGTGGGCCGGGGTTGTGGGGCTGCGCGGGGGCCGGGGGGCTTGCACGGGGTTATGGGGTCCGTGTGGGGCTTGCACGGGGTTATGGGGCTTGCACGGGGTTATGGGGTCCGTGTGGGGCTTGCACAGGGTTATGGGGCTTGCACGGGGTTATGGGGTCCGTGTGGGGCTTCCACGGGGTTATGGGGCCTGCACGGGGGTTATGGGGCCTGCGCGGGGGCCGGGGGGCTTGCACGGGGTTATGGGGCCCATGTGGGGCTTGCCCGGAGGTTATGGGGCTTGCACGGGGTTATGCAGCTTGCACAGGGGCAAGAGGGGCT
The DNA here is from genome assembly GCF_059628265.1 of Tinamus guttatus. Lineage (NCBI taxonomy): Eukaryota > Metazoa > Chordata > Aves > Tinamiformes > Tinamidae > Tinamus > Tinamus guttatus. The sequence continues at coordinate 14,033 of NW_028289053.1, forward strand.
TGCACGGGGGTTATGGGGTCCATGTGGGACTTGCACAGGGGTTATGGGACCTGCACGGGATTATAGGGCCTGCACGGGGTTATGGGGCCTGCACAGGGGTTATGGAGCTTGCATGGGGCTATGGGGCCCATGTGGGGCTTGCACGGGGGCAGGAGGCTTGCACAGGGTCTGGGAGGGTTGCATGGGATGCATGGGATTTTGTACAGGGCCCATGGGACTTTGCACAGGATTCAGGGGCTTTGTGTGGGATCCTTGGGGTTTTGTGCTGTATCCAGGGGCTTTGCACGGGATCTAGGGGTTTTGCACGGGATCCTTGGGGTTTGCATGGGATCCAGGGGTTTGCACAGGATCCTTGGGGTTTGCATGGGATCCTTGGGGTTTGCATGGGATGCAGGGTCTTTGCACGGGGTCCAGGGTCTTTGCACGGGGTCCAGGGTCTTTGCGCGGGATCCTTGGGGTTTGCACGGGGTCCAGGGTCTTTGCACGGGGTCCAGGGTCTTTGCACAGGATCCAGGGTCTTTGCATGGGGTCCAGGGTCTTTGCACGGGTTCCTTGAGGTTTGCACGGGATCCAGGGGTTTGCACGGGATCCTTGGGGTTTGCACGGGGTCCAGGGTCTTTGCACAGGATCCAGGGGCTTTGCGCGGGGTCCAGGGTCTTTGCGGGGTCCTTGCCGTTCCGCGGGCGTCCCTCCCGCGTCTCGCCCGTGACGCGCGTCTCTCCCCGCCGTCCAGCGTGGCCGTGGCGCGCTCGGCCGACGTGCCGCGCTTCGGGCCGCGGCTGCGCGCGGGGCAGCGCTTCCCGCGGGGGCCGGCGCTGCGCGACTTCCTGCTGGCCAAGGCCATCAACGGGGAGAACGCGGCGGGGCGCTCGGGGCGCCTGGGCGCCATGGCCGCGCGCACGCGGCGCCAGTACCTGCAGGAGCTGGCGCGGGGCCCCGGCGCGGCGCTGGAGCCCGGTCCCGCGCGCCTGGCGCTGCCCCGCGCGCTGGGCGGCCGCCGCCGCGGCGAACGCGGGGCCCCCGCGGCGCCGCCCGTGGCCGGGGCGCTGGTGTGGGTGCGCGCGGGCGCGCGCGGGCGGCGCGGAGCGCGGCTGCCTCCTGGGCATCGCGGCTGAGCGGCTGGTGCTGGCGGCGCCCGGCGCCGGCGCCGTGTTCAGCTGCGCCTGCCGCGACGTGCTGGGCTGGGCCTTCGCGCAGGGCACCCGCCTCGAGCTCTTCTACGGGGCCGGGCACTGCGTGGGGCTGCGCCTGCCCCCCGGCGCCCTCCCCGACGTCGTGGCGCGCCTGCAGGTGAGGGGGCGCGGGGAGGTGCAACGGGGAGGTGCAATGGGGAGATGCAACGGGGCAATGCAACAGGGCAATGCAGTGAGGGGATGCAATGGGGCAATGCAGTGGGGAGGTGCAACGGGGAGGTGCAACGAGGGGATGCGACGGGAAGGTGCAGTGGGGCAACGCCATGGGGAGGTGCAGTGGGGAGATGCAATGGGGAGATGCAATGAGGCAATGCAACGGGGAGGTGCAACGGGGAGGTGCAACGAGGGGATGCGACGGGAAGGTGCAGTGGGGCAACGCCATGGGGAGGTGCAGTGGGGAGATGCAACGGGAGGATGCAAGAGGGCAATGCAATGGGGAGGTGCAGTAGGGCGCTCCAATGCGGAGATGCAATGGGGCAATGCAACGGGGAGATGCAGTGGGGCAATGCAACGGGGCAATGCAGTGGGGAGGTGCAATGGGGATATGCAAGAGGGCAATGCAATGGGGTGATGCAATGGGGCAATGCAATGGGGAGGTGCAACGGGGAGATGCAACGAGGCAATGCAATAGGGAGGTGCAGTAGGGAGATATAATGGGGCAATGCAATGGGGAGATGCAATGGGGCAATGCCATGGGGAGGTGCAATGGAGCAATGCCATGGGGAGGTGCAGTGGGGGGATGCAATGGGGCAATGCAGTGGGGAGATGCAATGGGGAGGTGCAGTGGGGAGATGCACCAGGGCAATGCAGCGGGGCAATACATGGGGTCAATGCACTGGGACACTGCATGGGGTCAATGCACCTGTGCAATGCAGCGGCGCTGCAGCGGGGCTGCGTGTGCGCAGGAGGTGACGCGCGGCTGCGAGGCGCGGGAGCTGCAATGGGGCAATGCACCGGGGCAATGCAGTGGGGCAATGAAGCAGGGCAATGCACTGGGGCAATGCAGCGGGGCAATGCACTGGGGCGATGTGTGGGGGCAATGCACTGGGACACTGCACCGGGGCAATGCATGGGGGCAATGCACCGGGGCAATGCAGCAGGGCCAGGCACTGGGACACTGCAGCGGGGCAATGCACTGGGGCAATGCATGGGGGCAATGCACCGGTGCGTTGCAGCAGGGCAATGCACCCGGGCAATGCTCCGGCGCTGCAGCAGGGCCCCGTGTCCGCAGGCGGTGACGCACGGCTGCGAGGCGCGGGAGCTGCAATGGGGCAATGCACCAGGGCAATGCATGGGGTCAATGCACCCATGCAATGCACTGGGACACTGCACCGGGGCAATGCATGGGGTCAATGCACCCGTGCAATGCTCCGGCGCTGCAGCAGGGCCCCGTGTCCGCAGGTGGTGACGCGCAGCTGCGAGGCGCGGGAGCTGCAGTGGGGCAATGCACCGGGGCAATGCATGGGGTCAATGCACCCGTGCAATGCACTGGGACACTGCACTGGGGCAATGCATGGGGTCAATGCACCCGTGCAATGCTCCGGCGCTGCAGCAGGGCCCCGTGTCCGCAGGTGGTGACGCGCAGCTGCGAGGCGCGGGAGCTGCAGTGGGGCAATGCACCGGGGCAATGCATGGGGTCAATGCACCCGTGCAATGCACTGGGACACTGCACTGGGGCAATGCATGGGGTCAATGCACCCGTGCAATGCTCCGGTGCTGCAGCAGGGCCCCGTGTCCGCAGGCGGTGACGCGCGGCTGCGAGGCGCGGGAGCTGCAATGGGGCAATGCACCGGGGCAATGCATAGGGTCAATGCACCCGGGCAATGCACTGGGACACTGCACTAGGGCAATGCATGGGGGCAATGCATGGGGTCAATGCATGGGGTCAATGCACCCGGGCAATGCACTGGGACACTGCACCGGGGCAATGCATGGGGGCAATGCACCGGGGCAATGCAGCAGGGCCAGGCACTGGGACACTGCAGCGGGGCAATGCACTGGGGCAATGCACTGGGACACTGCACCGGGGCAATGCATGGGGGCAATGCACCATGCCATGCTCCGGCGCTGCAGCGGGGCCGCTCCGTCCGCAGGCGGTGACGCGCGGCTGCGAGGCGCGGGAGCTGGCGCTGCCCCGCGGCGCGGGCGGCCGCCTGGGCTTCCGCGCGGACGCGCGCGGCTTCGTGCGCTCCGTGCAGCGCTTCTCCTTCGCCGAGACGGCCGGGCTGCGCGCGGGCGCCCGCATCCTGCGCGTCTGCCGGCGCCCGCTGCCCGCGCTGGCGACGCGGCAGCTGCGGCAGCTCCTGCGGCGACACCCCAAGGTCACCATCACCGTGGTGCCCCCCGACGACAACGGGCGGCCGCGGCGGTGAGCGGCGCGCGGGGGACGGGGATGAGGGGGGACGGGGACATGGGGACAAGGGGACAACGGGATGGGGACGAGGGGATGGGGACAAGGGGACGTGGGGACACAGGGACGAGGGGATGGGGACAAGGGGACACAGGGATGGGGACAATGGGGGCACAGGGACACAGGGATGGGGACGAGGGGACACGAGGACGGGGACAATGGGGACAAGGGGACACAGGGATGGGGACAAGGGGACATGGGGACACAGGGACAAGGGGATGGGGACAAGGGGACGTGGGGGCACGAGGATGGGGACAATGGGGACAGGGGACGGGGACAGGGGGACAAAGGGACATGGGGATGGGGACAAGGGGACGTGGGGACACAGGGACGAGGGGATGGGGACGAGGGGACACAGGGATGGGGACAATGGGGGCACAGGGACACAGGGATGGGGACGAGGGGACATGGGAATGGGTACATGGAGATGAGGGGATGAGGGACAAGGGGATGGGGACATGGGGACGGGGATATGAGGACAACGGGACAGGGGACATGGGGACGAGGGGATACAGGGATGGGGATGTGGGGACACAGGGATGGGGACATGGAGACAAGGAGATGGGGGACATGGGGACAAGGGGATGCAGGGATGGGGGACATGGGGACACGGGGACGAGGGTGGCAGGACGTGGGGGGACAGGGGCGCGTGGGGGGGCAGGGGGCAGGGCCACCATCGTCCCCGTGTCCCCCCAGGAGCTTCTCGGAGCTCTACTCCAAGTCCCTGGAGCAGGGCCAGGACGAGGACCCTGCGGGGGACGTTGGGGACATCGGGGACGTTGGGGACAGCGACGACGACGGCGGCAACGAGGCCGATGGGGACGATGGGGACAACAAGGGGGCCGCGGGGGCGCTGGGCCCGGCCGCGCTGCAGCTCCTGCGCTCGCTGTCCCTGGCCGTGACCGAGGAGGGTCCCCCGTGTCCCCCCGGCCCGTGAGTGTCCCCAGGACCCCCAGGAGGGACCTCGCGGGGGTGGCACCAGCCCCCGCGTGACCCGTGGCCGGTGTCCCCAGGTCCCCGGTGTCCCCAGCCGGCCCCACGCCCGACCTGCTGCTGCCGCATCGCGGTGACACCGGGGGTGACACCGGGGGTGACACCGCGGAGCCCGGTGACACCGCGGCCCCCCCCGCACGGAGCCTCTCGCTGCGGCTCTCCATCAGCAGGAGTGAGCGGCCGTGGCCATGTCCCCATGTCCCCATGTCCTGTGTCCCCATGTCCCCATGTCCCCGTGTCCCCTGTCCTGTGTCCTCATGTCCCCGTGTCTCCTGTCCCCATGTCCCTGTGTCCCCATGTCCCCGTGTCCTGTGTCCCGTGTCCCGTGTCCCCATGTCCTGTGTCCCCATGTCCCCTGTCCTGTGTCCTCATGTCCCTGTGTCTCCTGTCCCCATGTCCCCGTGTCCTGTGTCCCGTGTCCCCTGTCCTGTGTCCTCATGTCCCCGTGTCCCCTGTCCCCATGTCCCTGTGTCCCCATGTCCCCGTGTCCCGTGTCCTGTGTCCCATGTCCCCATGTCCTGTGTCCCCATGTCCCCATGTCCCCGTGTCCCCTGTCCTGTGTCCTCATGTCCCCGTGTCTCCTGTCCCCATGTCCCTGTGTCCCCATGTCCCGTGTCCTGTGTCCCGTGTCCCCATGTCCTGTGTCCCCGTGTCCTCTGTCCCCGTGTCCTCTGTCCCTGTGTCCTTATGTCCCCATGTCCCTGTGTCCCCATGTCCCCATGTCCTGTGTCCCCATGTCCGGTGTCCCCTGTCCCCATGCCCTGTTTCCCTATGTCCCCATGTCCCCGTGTCCCCATGTCCCTGTGTCCCCGTGTCCCCATGTCCCATGTCCCCATGTCCCTGTGTCCCTATGTCCCCATGTCCCGTGTCCCATGGCCGTGTCCCATGTCCCGTGTCCAGTGTCCATGGCCATGTCCTGTGTCCCATGTCCCGTGTCCCTTGGCCATGGCCATGTCAGTGTCCGTGTCCCATGTCTCAGCCCTATGTTCTGTACCGTGCACATGGTGGGGACATATGGGCTGCATATGGGGACATGAGGAGGACATTGGGGGGTAAATGGGGGGCATTGGGGGACATGTTGAAGGGCACATGGTGGGGGGACATGTTGAAGGGCACATGGGGGGGTCATTTGGGGACATTGGGGGGCACATGAGAGGCACTTGGGGGACACACTGGGGGCACGAGGGGGACATTGGGGGACACAAGGGACATTGGGGGCACACGGAGGGACATTGGGGCGCATGGAGGGACATTGGGGGGACATTGGGGACACATGGAGGGACATTGAGGGCACATGGAGGGACATTGGGGGGACATGAGGGACATTGGGGGCACATTGGAGGCACACGGAGGGACATTGGGGACATGGTAGGACATTGGGGGGACATGGAGGGACACTGGGGGCACATGGAGGAACATTGGGGACATTGGGGGGACATTGGATGGCATAGGGCAGGACATTGGGGGCACATCGGCGGCACACGGAGGGACATTGGGGGACAGTGGGGACGTTAGGGAGACATTGGGGCTCATGGCAGGACATTGGGGGCACATGGCAGGACATTGGGGGTGCATTGGGGACATTGGGGGACATTGGGCACATGGCAGGACATTGGGGCACATGGTAGGACATTGGGGGTGCATTGGGGACATTGGGGGACATTGGGGCTCATGGCAGGACATTGGGGGCACATGGCAGGACATTGTGGGGACTCTGGGGGGACGTTGGGGACATTGGGGGGACATGGGGGGACATTGGGGGGACATTGGGGACATGGCAGGACATTGGGGACATTGGGGACGTTGGGGACATTGGGGGGACATGGCAGGACATTGGGGGCACATGGTAGGACATTGGGGGGACATGGGGGACATTGGGGACATTGGGGACGTTGTGGGGACGCTGGGGACGCCCGGGCGCCGTGTCCCGTCCCCGGGGGGGTCACACCTGATCCCCCCCCCACCCCCAGTGCTGGCCGAGGCCGGGGAGCCCCTGGAGGCCGAATGGGAATCGATCTCCAACCTGGCGGCCGCCTGCAGGAGCGCCCTGGAGGGGCTGCACCGGGGGGTCAGCGGGGGGGGCGCGGGGGGGGCCGGGGGGGGCTGGGGGTGAGTGGGGCCGGGGGGGCGGGGGGGTGAGCAGAGGGGGGTGGGGGGGTGATCAAAACCGGGGGGGGGCCGGGGGGGCGAGCGGGGCGGGGAGGGGCTGGGGGGGTGAGCGGGGGGGGCGGGGGGTGAGGGGCGCCGGGGGGGGGGGTTGAGCGGCGGGGGCGGCTGTGGGCGGGGCCAGGAGCCCCTGGGAGGGCTGGGGGGGGGGGGTGCCCCATAGGGGGGCATTTGGGGGGGCAGGGGTCACTTGGGGGGGGGTTCTGCAGTGTGGGGGGGTGGCACTGGGGGGGGGTCTCACCCCTGTCCCCCCCCAACAGGGCAGCAGCTCCCGGAGCCCCCCGGGACCACCCGGAGCCCCCGACCGGCGACCCCCGAGGACGAGTAAGGGGGGGGCGCGGGGGGGGGGCAATGGGGGGGTGAGGGGGGGGTGGGGAGGGTGATGGGGGGGGCCGGGTCGGGGGTGAGGGGGGGGTGGGGAGGGTGATGGGGGGGGCGCGGGGGGGGGGTAATGGGGGGGTGGGGGGGTGATGGGGGGGGCCGGGTCCGTTCATGCCCCCCCGCCCCCCCCAGGCCGCAGTCGCTCTCCGAGAAGGTGTCGCAGCTGGAGACGCTGCTGAAGAGGCTGCAGGAGGAGCTGCAGGAGGTGGGGGGGGACAGGGGGGGACGGAGGGGACAGCGGGGGGGTGATGGGGACATCAGGGGACAGCGGGGACGGGGGAGCCGGGGGGCGATGGGGACCGTGGGGGGCACCCCGGGGTGCACTGGGGCCGTGGGGCGCTGCGGGGGGCGCTGGTGCTGCGGATCCCCGTGGGGCGCAGGGGGCGGCTCCGAGGGTCCCCGTGGGCTGCATTGAGGGTCCCATGGGGTGCACTGGGGTGCCGTGGGTCCCCGTGGGTCCCCGTGGGCTGCAGTGAGGGTGTCACGGGGTGCACTGGGGGTGCAGTGGGTCCCCATGGGGTGCACTGGGGGCGCAGCGGGGCTGCCGTGGGTCCCCGTGGGTCCCCATGGGGGCGCAGTGGTGCTGCCGTGGGGGTGCACTGGGGGTGCCATGGGGCGCAGTGGGTCCCCATGGGGTGCAGCAGGGGTCCCCGTGGGTCCCCATGGGGTGCAGTGCGGGTGCCGTGGGTCCCTGTGGGGCACAGCGGGTCCCCGTGGGGTGCAGTGGGTCCCTGTGGGGCGCATTGGGGCACATTGGGGCTGCCGTGGGGTGCACTGGGGGTGCCATGGGGCGCATTGGGGCGCAGTGGGTCCCCATGGGGGCGCAGTGGGTCCCCATGGGGTGCAGCGGGGGTGCTGTGGGTCCCTGTGGGGCGCAGTGGTGCTGCCGTGGGGTGCACTGGGGCTGCCGTGGGGCGCAGTGGGTCCCCATGGGGTGCAGCGGGGGTGCTGTGGGTCCCTGTGGGGCGCAGCGGGGCTGCCGTGGGGCGCAGTGGGTCCTCGTGGGGTGCCCTGGGTCCCCATGGGGCACAATGGGGCGCATTGGGGCAGGAGCAGCAGGCCCAGGCCCGGCTCCAGGCCGAGGTCCTCACGCTGCAACGGAGCAACCGGCGGCTGCAGCAGGAGCAGGAGGCGGCGGCCGCGCGGCTGGGCCGGGTCACGCGGCTGCTGCGGCCCCTGGAGCCCCCCGGGACCCCCCCGGGACCCCCCTGGAGCCCCCCGAGCCCTAGAGACCCCCCGGGACCCCCCCTGGACCCCCCCGGGACCCCCCTGGAGCCCCCCGAGCCCTAGGGACCCCCCCCGGGACCCCCATGGACCCCCCCGGGACCCCCATGGAGCCCCCCGAGCCCTAGGGACCCCCCTGAGCCTTGGAGACCCCCCCCCGAGCCCTAGGGACCCCCCAGGACCTGCCCCGCCGGCTGTGACTTCCCTGTGCGCGGGTGTGCGCGGGTGTGAGCGGTTGTGCACACTCATGTGCGCGGTTGTGCACGGTTGTTTGTTCCACACGCTGGTGTGCGCGGTTGTGCACGCTCACAGCGCTGCCCCCATGCACAACACCCGCAGCGTGCAAGCCTGCACCGTGCACACCCGTGCTGCCGGTGCGCAACACCCGCAGCGTGCACAATCGCCATGTGCAGTGCACCATGGTGCTGTGCACATGTGCAAGTCCCCTTGCAACACCCGCACAGTGCACACCCACAGCGCCTGTGCACAACAGCTGCACGGTGTACATACACACCATTTGTCCACAACAACCGCATGGTGCGCACACCCACAGTGCCTGTGCACAACACCCGCACGGTGTACATACACACCATTTGTGCACAACACCCGCACAGCGCGCACACCCACAGCGCCTGTGCACAACACCCGCACGGTGCACACCCGCACAGCGCACAGTCCCACGCACACCTTACCCACCCCCCCTGCTCCCTGTCCAAGCACTGACCCAGCCCGGGGGGGTCCCAGTGTCCCCCCCAAAACAAAAACCACTGTGAAAGTCAAGCTGTGACGAGCCCCGGCCGCCTGTGTCCGTCCGCCTGTGTCTGTCCGGGTGTTCATCCGTCCGGGTGTCCATGCCGAGAGCCGGGGGTCCCTGCAGCGGCTCCGTCCGCCCGTGCGCGGTTGGACCCCCCGTCCCCTCTGTGCAATAAAGGTGTCGGCGGCCGCCTGTGTCCTGCGCCTGTAGCCCCTATAACCCCTATAGCTCCTATAGCCCCTATAGCCCTGTAACCCCTATAGCCCATTCCTACAGCCCCTATAGATCTTGTAACCCCTATAGCCCTTTACTGCAGCCCCTATAGCCCTTGTAACCCCTATAGCCTCTGCAATCCCTATAGTCCTTTATTTCAGTCCCCATAGCCCTTTACTGCAGCCCCTATAGCCCTTGCATCCCCCTATAGCCCCTTTAACCCTTTATTTCTGCCCCTATAGCCCTTGTAACCCCTACAGCCTCTTTATTCCAGTCCCTACAGCCTTTGTAACCCCCTATAGCCCCTTGTTTCAGTCCCTATAGCCCTCTACTGCAACCCCTATAGCTCCTGTAACCCCTATAGCCCTGTAACCCCTATAGCCCCTTTAACCCTTTATTTCAGCCCCTATAGCCCTTGTAACCCCTATAGCCCTGTAACCCCTATAGCCCCCTATTTTGGTCCCTATAGCCCTCTACTGCAGCCCCTATAGCCCCTTTAACCCTTTATTTCTGCCCCTATAGCCCCTGTAACCCCTATAGCCCCCTGATTTCCGCCCCTAGAGCCCTTTGCTGCAGCCCCTAGAGCCTCTTGCCCTCCCGTCCCCTATAGCGCATTCCCGGTCCCCTATAGCCCCAACGTGACACCGTTTCCTCTTGGACAAATAAAACAACTTTATTGTCGCGGGCCGGGGCTGCGGTGGCCCCGTGGGGGTCCCGGTGTCCCCATCGCTGTCCCCACGTCCCCGTGTCCTCGTTGGGGTCCCCGTGGGGGTCCCGGTGTCCCCGTCGCTGTCCCCACGTCCCCGTGTCCCCTCAGGCCACCCGGCAGCGCTGGTGCCACCGCTGCTGGCGGCTCCGCAGCTCCAGGCCGCGCTGCAGGCGGGCGTCCTCCTCCAGCGCCCTGCGGGGACGGGGACGGCGCCGTGTCCCTGTGTCCCCATGTCCCCGCGTGTCCCCAGAGCCGTGTCCCTGTGTCCCTGTGCGTCCCCATGTCCCCGCGTGTCCCCTGTGTCCCCAGAGCCGTGTCCCTGTGTCCCTGTGTGTCCCCATGTCCCCACGTGTCCCCTGTGTCCCCCCCCGTGTCCCCGCATGTCCCCAGAGCCGTGTCCCTGTGTCCCTGTGTGTCCCCATGTCCCCACGTGTCCCCTGTGTCCCCCGTGTCCCCCCGTGTCCCCACATGTCCCCAGAGCCATGTCCCCTGTGTCCCCTGTGTGTCCCCATGTCCCCACATGTCCCTGCATGTCCCTGTGTGTCCCTGCATGTCCCCAGAGCCGTGTCCCCTGTGTGTCCCTATGTCCCCGCGTGTCCCCCGTGTCCCCCCCCCGTGTCCCCACATGTCCCCAGAGCCGTGTCCCTGTGTCCCCTGTGTCCCCCCATGTCCCCACATGTCCCTGCATGTCCCTGTGTGTCCCTGCATGTCCCCAGAGCCGTGTCCCTGTGTCCCTGTGTGTCCCCATGTCCCCGCGTGTCCCCTGTGTCCCCCCCGTGTCCCCGCATGTCCCCAGAGCCGTGTCCCCTGTGTCCCCACATGCCCCTGTGTGTCCCCACGGTGTCCCCTGGCCCCTCTCCCCCCCCATCCCCTCCTCCTGGTGTCCCCCCATCCCCTATAGCCCTGTCCCCACGGTGTCCCCCATGTCCCTTCTGTCCCCTCCAGCCCCCGTGTCCCCGCCCCAGCAGCGTCCCTGCACTGTCCCCGTGTCCCCCGTGCCCCCGTGTCTCTGTGTCCCCGTGTCCCCATGTCCCCCCGTGTCCCCGCACTATCCCCATGTCCCCCCATGTCCCCGCGCTGTCCCCCATGTCCCCGCAGTGTCCCCATGTCCCTGTGCTGTCCCCGTGTCCCCATGTCCCCACACTGTCCCCGTGTCCCCATGTCCCCGCGCTGTCCCCGTGTCCCCACACTGTCCCCGCTGTCCCCATGTCCCCCCGTGTCCCTGTGTCCCCGTGTCCCCACGCTGTCCCCATGTCCCCCTGTGTCCCCATGTTCCCGCGCTGTCCCCGTGTCCCCACACTGTCCCCATGTCCCTGCACTGTCCCCATGTCCCCCCGTGTCCCCGTGTCCCCGCCTCACGTGCGCTCGCGCCGGTCCATGTCCCGCACCAGCCGGTCCCGCTCGTTCACCAGTGTCACGAGTTCGTCCAGCAGCAGCTGCTCCCGTTGCTGCTGCGCCGCCGACTTCTGCCACTCTGCAGGGGGTGGCACCTGTCCCCAGCCCAGGGACATCCCCAAACCAGGGTGTCCCCAAACCAGGGTGGCCTCAAGCCCAGGGGTGTCCCCAAGCACAGGGTGTCCCCAAGCCCAGGGTGTCCCCAAGCCCAGAAGTGTCCCCAAGCCTGCAGCTGCCAGCCCTGAGACCCCCCCCCCCCCGTCCCTGGGTGTCCCTGGTGTCCCCAAGACGCCCTCCCCCGCCACGTTCCTGGTCTCTCCAGGTGTCCCCAGCTGTCCCAGGTGCCCCTGGTGTCCCTGGTCTCCCCAGTGTCCCCAGTTGTCCCCAGTTGTCCCCATGTCCCTGGTCTTGCCCGTGTCCCCAGTGTCCCCAGTGTCCCTGCACACCCTCGGTCCCCCCCCCCCCCCCCATGTCCCCAGTGTCCCTGTGTCCCCAGTGTCCCCATGTCCCCGCGCACCCTCAGTCTCCCCAGTGTTCCTGGTCTGCCCGGTGTCCCCAGCTGTCCCCAATGTCCCCGTGTCCCCAATGTCCCCCGCGCACCCTCGGTCTCCCCAATGTCCCCAATGTCCCCGCGCACCCTCAGTCTCCCCCATGTCCCTGGTGTCCCCAGCTGTCCCCAGTGTCCACGCACACCCTCGGTCTCCTCCGTGTCCCCAATGTCCCCGTGTCCCCAGCGTCCCCAATGTCCCCGCGCACCCTCGGTCTCCTCCATGTCCCAAATGTCCCCGTGTCCCCAGTGTCCCCAATGTCCCCGCGCACCCTCAGTCTCCCCCGTGTCCCCAGCTGTCCCCAATGTCCCCGTGTCCCCAATGTCCCCAGTGTCCCCGCGCACCCTCGGTCTCCCCGGTGTCCCCAGCTGTCCCCAGCTGTCCCCAATGTCCCCAGCGTCCCCAATGTCCCCACGCACCCTCGGTCTCCTCCGTGTCCCCAATGTCCCCGTGTCCCCAGCGTCCCCAATGTCCCCGCGCACCCTCGGTCTCCCCCGTGTCCCCAGCTGTCCCCAGCTGTCCCCAATGTCCCCAGTGTCCCCAGTGTCCCCGCGCACCCTCGGTCGCCAGCATCGCCCGCAGCTCCCTGCTCAGCAGCTCGAAGCGGCTCTCGAGGTCCTGCTCCTCCGCCCTGGGGGGGCCGGTGTGTCCGGGGGGGGGCAATAACGACCCCCCCGGGGGCAATAACCACCCCCCGGGGCAATAACCACACCCTCGGGGGCAATAACAACCCCCCCCGGGGGCAATAACCGCCCCCCTCGGGGGCAATAACACCCCCCGGGGCAATAACAACCCCCCCCCCCCGAGGCAATACCCCCCCCGGGGCAATAACACCCCTACGGGGACACTAACCACCCCCGGGGGCAATAACCACCCCTGGGGGCAATAACACCCCCGCAGGGGCAATAACACCCCCCGGGGGCAATAACAACTCCCCCAGGGGCAATAACGACCCCCCCCCCGGGGCTCTCACAGCAGCTGCAGCTCGTCCTGGCGCCGGATCAGGGCGTTTTTCCTGTTCACCAGCGAGAACCAATCCCGGAGGAGCCGCTCCTCGCGGGGGGGGTCGGCGCCTGCCGGGGTCATTGTCATTGTCACCAACAGTGTCATTGTCATTGTCACCGCCAGTGTCATTGTCACCAACAGCATCATTGTCACCAACAGTGTCATTGTCACCGGCACCGCACCGCGCACCCCGGCACGGCCACGCAGGGACACGGCCCGGGACCCTGGCATGGGACACGGCGGTGCCCCAGACCCAACATGGGACATGGGGACATGGGGACACCAAGACAGAACTTGGGGACACCAACATAGAACCTGGGGACACCAACATAGGGCTTGGGGACACCAACATAGGACCTGGGGACACCAACATAGCACCTGGGGACACCAACATAGAGCTTGGGGACACCAACATAGGACCTGGGGACACCAACATAAGAGATGGGGACACCAACATAGGGCTTGGGGACACCAACATAGCACCTGGGGACACCAACAGCAGCCCTGGGGACACTGACACTGGGGACACGAGGACAGGGGGGATGCCCAGGACCTTGACACAGGACATGGGGACAACCGAGACTGCCCAGTCCCAACCCTGGGACAGGGACACAGGGGTTGGGGACAGCCACAACCGTGACACAAGGGGACACGAGGGCCCGAGACCCAACCCAGGGACATGGGGACAGTGACACGGTGCTGGGGGACACGACGGTCCCGCACGGGGACCTTGTTGGCGGCCACATCCCTGTTGGTGGCCATGTCCCCACGCTGTCCCCACGGTGTCCCCATCATGTCCCATGGTGTCCCACGGGGTCCCCACGCTGTCCCCATCATGTCCAGGGTGCCCTACACTGTCCCCACAGTGTCCCATGGCGTCCCACTCTGTCCCCACGCTGTCCCCGCGGTGTCCCCACATTGTCCCCATCATGTCCCACGGTGCCCTACGCTGTCCCCACTGTCCCCACAGTGTCCCATGGCGTCCCCACGGTCCCCATGGTCCCCACGGTCCCCACTCTGTCCCCGCACTGTCCCCACACTGTCCCCATTGTCCCCACGCTGTCCCCACCTGTGTCCATGAGGCTCCGCAGCTCCCGCTCCAGGGTGACCGCGCGGCCGTCGAGGAGTCGCTGCTCGTCCTCGAGCGCCCGGAGCTCGGCCAGGACGAACTGCCCCGCGTCCTGCAGCCGCTGTCCCCGTGTCCCCAATGTCCCCAATGTCCCCAATGTCCCCAATGTCCCCATGGTGTCCCCAATGTCCCCACGAACTGCCCCGCGTCCTGCAGCCGCTGCCCCGTGTCCCCAATGTCCCCAATGTCCCCAATGTCCCCAATGTCCCCATGGTGTCCCCAATGTCCCCACGAACTGCCCCGCGTCCTGCAGCCGCTGTCCCCGTGTCCCCAATGTCCCCAATGTCCCCAATGTCCCCAATGTCCCCATGGTGTCCCCAATGTCCCCACGAACTGCCCCGCGTCCTGCAGCCGCTGCCCCGTGTCCCCAATGTCCCCAATGTCCCCAATGTGTCCCCACGAACTGCCCCGCGTCCTGCAGCCGCTGCCCCGTGTCCCCAATGTCCCCAATGTCCCCAATGTCCCCACGAACTGCCCCGCGTCCTGCAGCCGCTGTCCCCGTGTCCCCAATGTCCCCAATGTCCCCATGGGGTCCCCATGTCCCCACGAACTGCCCCGCATCCTGCAGCCGCTGTCCCCAATGTCCCCAATGTCCCCACGGTGTCCCCAATGTGTCCCCACGAACTGCCCCGCGTCCTGCAGCCGCTGCCCCGTGTCCCCAATGTCCCCAACGTGTCCCCACGAACTGCCCGCGTCCTGCAGCCGCTGTCCCCAATGTCCCCAATGTCCCCAACGTGTCCCCACAAACTGCCCCGCGTCCTGCAGCCGCTGGCCCCAATGTCCCCAATGTCCCCAATGTCCCCAATGTCCCCACGAACTGCCCCGCGTCCTGCAGCCACTGGCCCCGTGTCCCCAATGTCCCCAATGTCCCCATGTCCCCAATGTCCCACGAACTGCCCCGCGTCCTGCAGCCGCTGTCCCCGTGTCCCCAATGTCCCCAATGTCCCCAATGTGTCCCCACGAACTGCCCCGCGTCCTGCAGCCGCTGGCCCCAATGTCCCCAATGTCCCACGAACTGCCCCGCGTCCTGCAGCCGCTGGCCCCACGGTGTCCCCAATGTCCCCAATGTCCCCATGTCCCCATGGTGTCACCAATGTCCCCAATGTCCCCAATGTCCCCACGGTGTCCCCAGCACCACCGCCCTGTCCCCAGCTCCTCCCTGTCCCCGCAGGTGTCCCCCATCCCCGCAGTGTCCCCGTCCCCGCGGTGTCCCCATCCCCGCGGAGTCCCCCCGTCCCCGCGGTGTCCCTGTCCCCACAATGTCCCTGTCCCTTCATCCCCATGGTGTCCCTGTCCCCACAGTGTCCCCCGTCCCCACAATGTCCCCGTCCCCACAATGTCCCTGTCCCCCCGTCCCCACAGTGTCCCCGTCCCTGCAGTGTCCCTGTCCCCTCATCCCCGCGGTGTCCCCGTCCCCGCGGTGTCCCCCTGTCCCTGCGGTGTCCCTGTCCCCCTGTCCCCGCGGTGTCCCCCTGTCCCCGCAGTGTCCCTGTCCCCATGATGTCCCCCCGTCCCCGCGGTGTCCCGTCCCCACAGTGTCCCTGTCCCCACAGTGTCCCTGTCCCCACGGTGTCCCCCGTCCCCGCGGTGTCCCCGTCCCCACAGTGTCCCTGTCCCCCCATCCCCACAATGTCCCTGTTCCCACGGTGTCCCCTGTCCCCGTGGTGTCCCCGTCCCCACAGTGTCCCCGTCCCCTCACCGGTCTCTCGTCCTCCGCAGGGACCAGCTCTGCTGCACTTGGGGGGGGGGGGGGGGGGGGTTAGTCACCCTGAGCTCGCGGACACGTCCCCATCCCCACGTGTCCCCGTGTCCCCACCCAACCCCCCATCCCTGTCCCCATGTCCCCACCCAACCCCATCCCTGTCCCCTGTCCCCACGTGTCCCCGTGTCCCCACCCAACCCCCCATCCCTGTCCCCATGTCCCCATCCCAACCCCATCTCTGTCCCCTGTCCCCATGTCCCACCCAACCCCCCATCCCTGTCCCCATGTCCCCACCCAACCCCATCCCTGTCCCCGTGTCTCCCATCCCAACCCCAACTCCATGTGTCCTCATGTCCCTGTCCCCATGTCCCCATCCCGTCCCCACCCCAACCCCATCCCTGTCCCCGTGTCCCCTGTCCCCATCCCTGTCCCCGTGTCCCCCGTCCCCGTGTCCCCTGTCCCCATCCCTGTCCTCTGTTCCTGTCCCCATCCCCGTCCCCGTGTCCCCCTGTCCCCGTGTCCCCCCACTGCCGCTCACCGGGGGCGGGGGGGCTCAGGGGGGGGCTGCTCCCCGCTGTCCCCGTCGCCGTCACCCTGGGGACACGGGACGGGTGTCACCTGCCTGCCCCGCCCCCCGGGGGCGGTACCAGTCCCGAGGGGGCGGAGCTAGACCCGGGGGCGGGGCTAGACGGGGGGGGCGGTGCTAGTCCGGGGGGCGGTGCTAGACCCGGGGGGCGGTGCTAGTCCCGAGGGGGCGGGGCTAGAACCGGGGGGGGCGGTGCTAGACGCGAGGGGGCGGGGCTAGAACCGGGGGGGGCGGGGCTAGAAACCGGGGGGCGGGGCTAGAACCGGGGGGGGCGGAGCCAGTCCAGGGGGCGGTGCTAGTCCAGGGGGGCGGTGCTAGTCCGGGGGGGCGGATCCCGGTGACGTTTCCCGGGGGATCCCGGGGGCGTTTCCCGGGGGGGGCGGTTCCCGGGTGGGGTTCCCCGGGGGGGGGGCGTTTCCCGTTTCCGGTTCCGGTTTCCGCTCCCGGCGCCGCTCACCGCGCGGGCCCCGCCCCGGCGCCGCGAGAGGCTCCCGGGGCCGCGGGGGGGGGGGAGCCCCCCCCGCCCGGAGGGCGGCGCCGCCGCGGGGGGGGCACGAGCGGGGCCGCCCCCCCCCGCGCTCCCGGCGGCCCCCGCGGCTTCCGGGTCCGCCGAGCTCCCGGCATCCCCCGCGGCTTCCGGGTCCGCCGAGCTCCCAGCATCCTCCGCAGCTTCCGGGCTCCCAGAGTCCTTTCCGGCCCCTGGGTCCTCCAAGCTCCCAGCATCCTCTGCGGCTTCCGGGTCCACAGAGCTCCCAGAGTCCTTTGCGGCCTCCGGGTAGGCCGGGCTCCCAGAGTCCTTTGCGGCGCCGCCCACCGCCACGTTCCCATCATCCCTTGCGGCGACGCCATTGGCCGGGCTCCCGGCATCCTCTGCGGCCTCGGCCGGGCTCCCAGGGGTCTTTGCGGCTCCGCTGGGGGCCGCCATGTTGGGGGGGGCGCCGGGGGGCCCTGCCCGGACCCTGTCCTCAAGGGGCGTGTCCCCAAGGGGCGTGTCCTCAAGGGGCGTGTCCCCAGTGGGAGGGGCCTGGCATGTCCCCGCGGGGGGCGTGTCCACAAGGGGCGTGTCCTCAAGGGGCGTGTCCCCAGTGGGAGGGGCGCGGGGTGGCCCCACCAGGGCAGTGTCCCCAAGGGGGGTGTCCCCAGGGAACGTGTCCCCAGGCAGGGTGTCCCCAAGGGGCGTGTCCTCAGGAACGGTGTCCCCAATGGGAGGGGCCTGGCATGTCCCCGCGGGGGGCGTGTCCACAAGGGGCGTGTCCTCAAGGGGCGTGTCCCCAATGGGAGGGGCCTGGCATGTCCCCACAGGGGCGGTGTCCCTGTCGCCATGGTCCCCGTGGGCGAAGTCCCCAAGCAGGGGTGTCCCCACGGGCAGTGTCCCCAAGGGCAGTGTCCCCGCGCAGGGTGTCCCCATGGACCCTGTCCCCATAGGTGGTGTCCCCATGGGTGGTGTCCCCAAGGGCAGTGTCCCTGCGCAGGGTGTCCCCGCTGTCCCCGCCGTCCCCGTCCCTGGGGTTGTTGTCCCCGCTGTCCCCGTCCCCATGGACGCTGTCCCCGCGGTCCCTGTCCCCGCGGGCGGTCCCCCCGCGGTCCCTGTCCCCGTGGGTGGTGTCCCCATGGATGTTGTCCCCGCGGTCCCCGCGGTCCCTGTCCCCGCGGTCCCCGTCCCCACGGTCGTTGTCCCCACGGTCGTTGTCCCCGCTGTCCCCGCTGTCCCCACGGGTGGTCCCCCCCGCGGTCCCCCCCCGTCCCCCCGCCCCCCAGGCGCTCCCGCAGCTGCCACACGTAGGTCAGGACCCCCAGCCGGTCGGGCCCCCCCGGCCGCCCCATGTCCCCCGGCGCCAGGAGCCGCCCCAGGCCCAGGGCCGCGAAGCCGTCGAAGGCCTGGGGGGGGGGGGGGGGAACCGTGACCCCCCCGAAAAACATGGAGGTGACGACCCCCCCCATGGAGGTGACCCCCCCCCAAAAACCCCCCATGGACGTGACCCCCCCAAAAAAAACATGGAGGTGACGACCCCCGAGCCCCCCCATGGAGGTGACCCCCCCCCAAAAAAAAAACCATGGAGGTGACGACCCCCGAACCCCCCCATGGACGTGACCCCCCCCAAAAAAAACATGGAGGTGACGACCCCCCCCATGGAGGTGCCCCCCCCCCCAAAAAAAACCATGGAAGTGACCCCCCCCAAAAAACCCCCCATGGACATGACCCCCCCCCCAAACCCTCTCGAAGGCCTGGGGGGGGAGGGGGACAGTGAGACCCCCCCCCAAAAAAAAAACCCATGGAGGTGACGCCCCCCCGAACCCTCCCCATGGATGTGACCCCCCCCCCCAAAAAACCCCCCATGGACGTGACCCCCCCCCATGGAGGTGACCCCTCCAAAACCCCCCCATGGACATGACCCCCCCCCAAACCCCCCCTATGGAGGTGACCCCCCCCCCCCCAGTGAACCCCCATGGGAGCAGCCCCTCCCCCCATCCCCTCCCCCCCCCGCAGATCCCTGCCCCCCCCCCACCCCCCCCTCACCAGTCTGTTGTTGCCCTCGATGTCCAGGGGTCCAGGGAGTCAAAGTCACTGCGGGGGGGGTGTCCCCATGAGTGTCCCCAAGAGGGCCCCAGTGTCCCCAAGAGGGCCCCAGTGTCCCCAGGATGTCCCCATGGGGGTCCCTGCCCCCCCCAGCACCCCCGAGTGTCCCCACTGTCCCCAGGATGTCCCCATGGGGGGCCCCGGTGTCCCCAAGATGTCCCCATGGGGTCCCCGGTGTCCCCAGGAGTCTTCTCGGTGTCCCCAGGGTGTCCCTAAGGGTCCCCAAGAGGGTTCCCGGGGTCCCCAACGTCCTCAGGTGCCCTTGGGGTGTCCCCACGTGTCCTCGGGGCATCCCCAGGGCGTCCTCAGGCGTCCCCCACGTGTCCCCACATGTCCCCACATGTCCCCACGTGTCCCCGGGGTGTCCCCGTGATGTCCCCAGGGTGTTCCTGGGGTGTCCTCGGGGCATCCCCGGGTGTCCCCACGCTGTCCCCGCAGTGTCCCCACGTGTCCCCGTGTCCCCACACTCACACGCGCTCCGGGCACACCTGGTGCAGGATCGCGCACAACGCCAGCCCGTCCCCACGTGTCCCCATGCTGTCCCCACATGTCCCCATGTGTCCCCACACTGTCCCCATGTCCCCACGGTGTCACTCACACGCGCTCCGGGCACACCCGGTGCAGGATGGCGCACAACGCCAGCCCGTCCCCACGTGTCCCCATGGTGTCCCCGGTGTGTCCCCACGCTGTCCCTGTGTCCCCATGG
>NW_028289057.1:0-89942 GCF_059628265.1 Tinamus guttatus
CTGTGTCCCCATCCCTATACCCGTGTCCCCATGTCCCCATCCACATATCCCTATGTCTCTGTTCCATCCCTGTGTTCCCATTTCCGTGTCCCCATCCCTATCCCTGTATCCCCGTGTCCCCATCCCTATCCCCGTATCCCTGTGTCCTCATCCCCATGTTCCCATCCCCATCCCTGTGTCCCTGTCTCCATTCCTGTGTCCCCATCCCCATATCCCTGTGTCCCTGCTCCTATCCCTATGTCCCTGACCCCATCCCCATGTCCCCGTTCCCACCCTGTGTCTCCATTCCCATCCCTTGGTCCCCGTCCCCATCCCCATGTCCCCGTTCTCATCCCCATGTCCCCGTCCCCATCCCCATGTCCCCATCCCCATGTCCTCGTCCCCATGCCTGTGTCCCCATCCCGGTGTCCCCATGTCCCCATTCCCATCCCTGTGTCCCCATCCCCGTGTCTCCATGTTCCTGTTCCCATCCCCATCCCCGTGTCCCCGTCCCCATCCCCATGCCTATCCCCGTGTCCCCATCCCCGTATCCCCATGTCCCCGTCCCCATCCCTGTGTCCCCATCCCGGTGTCCCCATGTCCCCATTCCCATCCCTGTGTCCCCATCCCCGTGTCTCCATGTTCCTGTTCCCATCCCCATCCCCGTGTCCCCGTCCCCATCCCCATGTCCCCATCCCTATCCCCGTGTCCCCATCCCCGTATTCCCATGTCCCCGTCCCCATCCCTGTGTCCCCATCCCGTGTCCCCATGTCCCCATTCCCATCCCTGTGTCCCCATCCCCGTGTCTCCATGTTCCTGTTCCCATCCTCATGTCCCCATCCCCGTCCCCATCCCCGTGTCCCCATCCCCGTATTCCCATGTCCCCGTCCCCATCCCTGTGTCCCCATCCCGTGTCCCCATGTCCCCATTCCCATCCCTGTGTCCCCATCCCCGTGTCTCCATGTTCCTGTTCCCATCCTCATGTCCCCATCCCCATCCCCGTGTCCCCATCCCCGTGTCCCCGTCCCCGTGTCCCCGCGGCCGTTACCCCCGCGCACGCGCACGGAGATGAAGGACTGGGCCACCAGGGCGGCCGTGTGGGCCAGGATGATGGCCAGGACGGCCACCTCGAAGGGCAGCGCCCGCACGAGCGTCCGCAGCGGCGCCAGCGCCACCAGCGCGGCCCGTGACAGCGCCGCGGCCAGGCGGGTGACGAGGCGGCGCGCGGCGCGGCGCAGCCCTGCGGGGACATTGGGGACATTGGGGACACTGGGGACATGGGGGATATTGGGGACACTGGGGACATGGGACAGCGCGGTGGCCAGGCGGGTGGCGAGGCGGCGCGCGGCCCGGCGCAGCCCTGTGGGGATACTGGGGACATTGGGGACACTGGGGACATTGGGGACATTAGGGACATGGGGGACATTGGGGACAACGGGGACATGGGACAGCGTGGCGGCCAGGCGGGTGACGAGGCGGCGCGCGGTGCGGCGCAGCCCTGCGGGGACATTGGGGACATTGGGGACACTGGGGACATTGGGGACATTAGGGACATGGGGGATATTGGGGACACTGGGGACATGGGACAGCGCGGCGGCCAGGCGGGTGACGAGGCGGCGCGCGGCGCGGCGCAGCCCTGCGGGGACATTGGGGACATGGGGGATACTGGGGACACTGGGGACATGGGGGATATTGGAGACATTGGGGACGTGCAGAACATTGGGGACATTGGGGACATGGGGGATACTGGGGACACCGGGGACATGGGGGACATTGGGGACATGGGGACACTGGGGATATTGGGGACTTTGGGGACATGGGGGATATTAGGGACATTGGGGACACTGGGGACATTGGGGATATTGGGGACATTGGGGACATGGGACAGCGCGGCGGCCAGGCGGGTGACGAGGCGGCACGCGGCCTGGTGCAGCCCTGCGGGGACAGGGGACACTGGGGACATGGGGGACATTGGGGACCCTGGGGATAGTGGGGACATGGGGACATTGGGGACAGCAGCCACGACGCCCGTCCCAGCCCTGCGCATGGGGACACAGATCAACCAGGGGACACGGATTGGAGGGGACAGGGATCAACCGGGACCCGGGATCCGCAGGGAGGGGATTCAACTGGGACAGGGATCAACGGGGGACCAGGGACAACGAGGACAACAGGGCACCGGGACAACGAGGACAAGGACAACACGGGACCGGGAGCAGCAGGGAACCGGGAGCAGCACAATTGGGATCAACAGGGAATCGGGATCAGCAGGGGACCAGGGACAACGAGGACAAGGACAATGGGGGACCAGGAGCAGCAGGGAACCGGGATCAGCGGGAATTGGGATCAACAGGGAATCGGGATCAACAGGGAATTGGGATCAGCAGGAGACCGGGAGCAGCGGGAATTGGGATCAACAGGGAATTGGGATCAGCAGGAGACCGGGAGCAGTGGGAATTGGGATCAACAGGGAATCGGGATCAACAGGGGACCAGGAGCAGCGGGAACTGGGATCAACAGGGAAGCGGGTAGAGCAGGAATTGGGATCAACAGGGGACCGGGAGCAGTGGGAATTGGGATCAACAGGGAAGCGGGTGCAGAAGGAATTGGGATCAATAGGGAATTGGGATCAACAGGGAACCAGGAGCAGCGCGATTGGGATCAACAGCGGACTGGGAGCAGCCGGAATTGGGATGAACAGGGAATCGGGATCAACAGTGGACCAAGAAGAGCGGGAACTGGGATCAACAGGGCACCGGGTGCAGCAGGAATTGGGATCAACAGGGAATCGGGATCAACAGGAGACCAGGAGCAGTGGGAACTGGGATCAACAGGAAACCAGGAGCAGCGGGAATTGGGATCAACAGGGGACTGGGAACAGCAGGAATTGGGATCAACAGGGAATCGGGATGAACAGGGGACCAGGAAGAGCGGGAACTGGGATCAACAGGGAATCGGGAGCAGCAGAATTGGGATCAGGGGGAATTGGGATCCATCTCCTGCGCCATCCCGGCCCCCCCACCTTTGTGGCGCCGGCTCCGGGACAGCCGGGCGGCCCCGGGCGCCCCCTTTTCCACCGGCACCGTCAGGAAGTCCATGGCTGCCGCCCCGCAATCCCAACGGATCTGAACGGATCCCAACGGATCTGAACGGATCCCAACGGAACTGGCACCGCGGCGACGCCCAACGGAGCCGCCCTGTCCCCACGCGGCTCCGTGACGACCCCCTTCCCGCCCCACTTCCCAGGGCTTGGCGGAGGCTCCAGGATTTATTCCGGATGGCGACGGGAACCCGGATCCCAGCCGGGATGTTGACATGGATCCGATTCCCAACACGGACATGGAGCAGGACCCACTGCTCCCACCAGCGCAGCCCAGTGTCCCGCATGGATCGCGACCCCATTCCCATCGCAGCTGGTGACAGGGAATGGATTCCCACTGGGAATGAGGTCTGAGGTCCCGTTCCCATCGCAGACAAGGATTATGATCCCATTCCCGTTGTGGATGCGGTTCTGATAGTCGTCGAGGACATGGAGCACAACGCAATTCCCATCGGGAACAAGGACTGGGGTCCAATTCCTACTGTGGATGTGGAGCATGATCCGCTTCCCATCATGGACACGGAACACGATCTGATTCCCATTGGGAACAAGGGCTGGAGTCCGATTCCTACCAGAAACAAGGACCGGGGTCTGATTGCCATTGGAAACAAGGACTGGAGTCCAAATCCCATCAGGAATACGGATCCCAACTCGTTTCCCAGCTTCCGCATCCCGCACAACCCACATCCCTCCCCGGCCAAACCCTATATTCCCCCTTTCCTGCAATTCCCAGCGGGAAGCAGCACTCTTCTTCCTGCTATCCCTGGGGATCCAGCACCCCCTTCCCGCTATCCCAGCTGGACCCAGCACCCCCCTTCCCACTATCCCAGCGGGATCTAGCACCACCTCCCTGTCTGGATCCAGCACCCCCCTTCCCGCTATCCCGGCCGGATCCAGCACCCCACCTTCCTACTATCCCAGTGGGATCCAGCACCACCTCCCTGTCCGAATCCAGACCCCCCTTCCCACTATCCTTGCCGGATCCAGACCCCCCTTCCCGCTATCCCAGTGGGATCCAGCACCACCTCCCTGTCTGGATCCAGCACCCCCTTTCCCACTATCCTGGTCGGATCCAGCACCCCCTTTCCCGCTGTCCCCCCGTATCCAGAGCCCCTTCCCGCTATCCTGGCCGGATCCAGCACCCCCCTTCCCGCTATCCCAGCTGGATCCAGACCCCCCTTCCCACTATCCCAGCGGGACCCAGCACCCCCCTTCCACTATCCCCCCAGATCCAGACCCCCCTTCCCACTATCCCCCCAGATCCAGATCCCCCTTCCCGCTATCCCAGCGGGACCCAGCACCCCCCTTTCCGCTATCCCCCCGGATCCGGACCCCCCTTCCCGCTATCCCCCCTGGATCCAGACCCCCCTTCCCGTAATCCCCCCGGGATCCAGAGCCCCATTCCCGCTATCCCCCCGGATCCAGTATCCCCCTACCACTATCCCGGCGGGATTCGGACCCAACTTCCCGCTATCCCCCCAGACCCGGACCCACCTTCCCGCTATCCTGGTGGGATCTGGACTCAAGTTCCCGCTATCCCCCCGGATCCGGACCCCCCTTCCCACTATCCCCCCAGATCCAGACCCCCCTTCCCGCTATCCCCCCAGATTCAGACCCCCCTTCCCGCTATCCCAGCTGGACACAGCACCCCCCTTCCCGCTATCCCCCTGGATCCGGACCCCCCTTCCCACTATCCCCCCAGATCCAGACCCCCCCCTTCCCGCTATCCCTGCTGGATCCAGATCCCCCTTCCCACTATCCCGGCCAGACCCAGACCCCCCTTCCCGCTATCCCCCCAGATCCAGACCCCCCTTCCCGCTATCCCCCCAGATCCAGACCCCCCTTCCCGCTATCCCAGTGGGATCCGGACCCCCCTTCCCATTATCTCCCCGGATCCAGCATCCCCCTTCCCGCTATCCCCCCGGATCCAGACCCACCTTCCCGTTATCCCCCCGGATCCGAACTCACCTTCCCGCTTTCCCGCTAGAGCTCCCGCCGGGCGCCCACGGTGAGGTCGAAGAGCCGGGGCTGGAGGAGGCTCCCGCCGCGGTCCAGGATGAAGTGGAAGGGGCGGCCGCACACCTTGATGGGCAGCGTCGCTCCGGCGCCGCTCCCGGTTCCGCTCCCGGTTCCGGAGCCGGTTCCGGTCCCGGTCCGCTGGACCCGGCAGGCGACGTCGCGCAGCGGCACCGTGAAGCGGGCGCCGCGGCCCAGGCCCAGGGGCCCGTGGGTGGCGATGGCGACGTGGCGGCCGCCGCGCAGCAGCGTCAGGCGCCGCACGGCGCGGAGCGGGAGCGCGATGCCGGCCGCGACGAGGAGCGATCCTGCGGGAATAGGGACACGGATGGGATCCCGGAGCCGGATCCGACCCATGGAGCTGGATCTGACCCCCTGGATCCAGATCTGACCCCCTGGATCCAGATCTGACCCCCAGGATCCAGATCTAACCCATGGAGCCGGATCTGACCCCCCCAGCGGGAGCGGGAGCGCGATGCCGGCCACCACCAGGAGCGATCCTGCGGGAATAGGGACACGGATGGGATCCCAGAGCCGGATCCGACCCACAGAGCCGGATCTGACCCCCTGGATCCCCAACCGACCCCCCCAGTGGCAGCGCGGCAACAACCCCCTGACATCAGTGTGACCCCCTGACCTCAGCGTGACCCCCAATGTGACCCCCCTGACCTCCCGCGTGACCCCAGTGCGACCCCCTGACCTCCTGTGTGACCCCCTGACCTCAGCGTGACCCCTCGACCTCAGCATGACGTCAGCATGACTCTGACCTCCCATGTGACCCCCTGACCTCACCGTGACCCCCTGACCTCCCGTGTGACCCCAGTGTGACCTCCTCCATGACCCCTTGACCTCAGCATGACCCCAGCATGACCCCTGACCTCCCACGTGACCTCCTGACCTCAGCGTGATCCCAGTGTGACCCCTTTGACCTCCTCCATGACCCCTTGACCTCAGCATGACCCCAGCATGACCCCTGACCTCCCACGTGACTCCCTGACCTCAGCGTGACCCCAGTGTGACCTCTGTCCCCGTGGTGACCCCTCCTGCGACCTCCCCCCCGCGTCACCCTTTGCCCCTCTCCCTCTCGCGTGACCCCGGCGTGACCCGCTGACCCCGCGGCGCCCCCCGGCCCCGGTACCGAGCGTGAGGCAGGAGGCGGTGAAGCCGAAGCGCCACTTGTTGTCGCGGGGCCGCAGGGGGTCGTCGGGATCGCCGGGGGCGGCGGGGGCGGGCGCGGGGCGCAGCGTCGTGAAGGCCAAATGCGCCAGGTAGCCCCAGAAGAGGCTCTGGCCGGCGCAGAACAGCCCCAAGATGCGGAAGAAGCGGTCGCGGTCGTGGCGGAAGAGGACGACGTCCCGCGGCACCGCCGCGTCCAGCGCCGCCAGCGCCGCCCGCGCCGTCGCCATGGCCGCGCCGCCGCTTCCGCCCCGCCGTGACGCCCCTTCCGCTTCCGCTCCGCCGTGAAGCCGCTTCCGCCCCGCCGTGACGCCCCTTCCGCCCTTCGAGAAGTCCCTTCCGCCCCGCCGTGAAGGCCCTTCCGCCCCTCCGTGAAGCCGCTTCCGCCCGGTCCCCCCGCCCCGGCCCTTAAAGGCGCAGCGCAGCCAGAAGGCGGCAGCGTTGAGACGGTTTTTATTTATTTACAAAACGATGAAAGAAGGGGATAAAACACCGGGAAGGGCCGGGGTGAGGGAGAGGCGCGGCTCACTTCAGGAATGCCACGTCCGGGATCTTTCCTTCCAGCTGCAAGACATGGCGGGAAGGGGGTTAACGGGGTATCCCGGAGGGGGCCCAGGCGTCCGGGCTCCCTCCGTTCATCCCGTCCTGGACCCACCTTGAGCTGGGTGAAGACCTGCCCGGCCCGGCCGTAGTCCCAGTCGTTGTCCTGCAGGCACCTGCCGGGGGGGGACAACATAATTGGGGGGGGGGGGGGTCCCTGATAAACAAGGGGATTCTGCTCCCCCCACCCGGAAAACAGGAGGATCCGGCCATCCCTCGGGACAAGGAGGGGGGATCCTGATCCCCTTTGGGATACGGTCGGGGATAGGGGGTCCCAATTGCCTCCAGGACGACGCAGGGGGGATCCTGCCACCCGCCTTGGGATGGGGGGGGCGGTGGATTGTCCCCCCATCCCTTGGGATAAGGAAAGGGATCCTGATCCCTTTTGGGACAAGGGATGGGGGTTCCCAATAGCCCCAGGACAAGAGGAGAGGGGTCTTGTGACCCCAGGACAGAGAGGAATGGGGTCCCAGTGACCCCAGGACAAGATGGAAGGTCCCAGGGATCCCAGAACACGGTCCCCACGCCCCCAGGACGAGGAGAAGGGGGCCCCAATGATCCCAGAAAAAGGTGGGAAGGTCCCTGCAGCCCCAGGATGAGGGGAACGGGGTCCCAATGACCCCAGGACAAGCTGGAAGGTCCCAGGGACCCCAGGCCAAGCGGGATGAGGTCCCAGTGACCCCAGCACAAGGTCCCCGTGCCCCCAGGACAAGATGGGAAGGTCTCAACAACCCCAGGACGACGGGGACAGGGTCCCAGGGACCCCAGGACAAGGTGGAAGGTCCCAGGGACCCCAGGACAAGGGAGACGGGGTCCCAATAACCCCAGGACAAGGGGGATGGCATCCCAGTAACCCCAGGACAAGGTCCCTGCACCCCCAGGACAAGGGGAACAGGGTCCCAGCAACCCCAGGACAAGGTGGGAAGGTCCCAGGGACTCCAGGAAGAGGGGGACAGGGTCCCTGTGCCCCCAAGACAAGGTGGGAAGGTCCCCGCGTCCCCAGGACAAGGGGAACGAGGCCCCAGGGACCCCAGGACAAGAGGGACAAGGTCCCCGCGCCCCCAGGACAAGGGGGATGGGGTCCCAGGCCGAGGGGAACGGGGCCCCGGTGAAGGTCCCCGCGAACCCAGGACAAAGGGGACAGGGTCCCAGAGACCCCAGGACAAGGGACACGGGGTCCCAATAACCCCAGGACAAGGGGGATGGCATCCCAGTAACCCCAGGACAAGGTCCCTGCACCCCCAGGACAAGGGGAATGGGGTCCCAGCAACCCCAGGACAAGGTGGGAAGGTCCCCGCGTCCCCAGGACAAGGGGGATGGGATCCCAGTGATCCCAGGACAAGGGAGACGGGGTCCCAGTGACCCCAGGACAAGGTCCCCATGCCCCCAGGATGAGGGGGACGGGGCCCCAGTGATCCCAGAACAAGGTGGGAAGGTCTCAGCAACCCCAGGACAAGGGGGACAGGGTCCCAGGGACCCCAGGCCAAAGGGGATGGGATCCCAGGGACCCCAGGATGAGAGGGACAGGGTCCCTGTGCCCCCAGGACAAGATGGAAGGTCCCAGGGACCCCAGGACAAGGGAAACGGGGTCCCAGGGACCCCAGGGCAAGGGGGATGGGATCCCAGTGACCCCAGGACAAAGGGGACGGGGTCCCAGGGACCTCAGGACAAGGTCCCCACACCCCCAGGACGAGGGGGACAGGGTGCCAGCGCCCCCAGGACAAGGTGGAAGGTCCCAGGGACCTCAGGATGAGAGGTACAGGGTCCCAGCGCCCCCAGGACAAGGTGGGAATGTCCCCACGTCCCCAGGACGAGAGGAATGGGGTCCCAGGGACACCAGGACAAGGTGGGAAGGTCCCAGCGCCCTCAGAACAAGGTGGGAAGGTCCCAGCAACCCCAGGACAAGGGAAACGGGGTCCCAGTGACCCCAGGCCAAGGTGGGAAGGTCCCCGCGCGCCGGCCTCACTTCTGGGACCACTCGAGGTTCATGCCCGACTGCATGGCGAAGGCGGCCAGCATCTCCTGCTGCTCGGCGGCCAGCGTGGGCACGGGGCTGGACGACGGCGTGGGCGCCGGCATGGCGAACGCGCGGCGCAGCTCCTCCGCGCTCGCGTTGCGCACGAAGAGCTCGTCGTTGACGATGCACAGCCTGCGGGGACAGGGACACCGCCGGTAACGTGGGCCGGGGACACTGGGACACCCATCATCCCGCTGGTGTCACCCTGCTGGTGTCACCCCACTGGTGTCTGCACAGCCTGCAGGGACAGCGACACCCCTGGTAACACGGGTGGGGGACACCGGGACACCCCTGTCCCGCTGGTGTCACCCTGCTGGCATCTGCACAGCCTGCGGGGACAGGGACACCGCCGGTAATGCGGGCGAGGGACACCGGGACACCCCCATCCCACTGGTGTCACCCTGCTGGTGTCACCCCGCTGGCATCTGCACAGCCTGTGGGGACAGTGACAACCCCGGTAACGCGAGCAGGGGAGATTGGGACACCCCCTGTCCCACTGGTGTCACCCTGCTGGTGTCTGCACAGCCTGCAGGGACGCCGGGACACCCCCCGTCCCGCTGGTGTCACCCCGCTGGCATCACCCCACTGGTGTCTGCACAGCCTGCAGGGACAGCGACACCCCTGGTAACACGGGTGGGGGACACCGGGACACCCCCCGTCCCGCTGGTGTCACCCCGCTGGTGTCTGTACAGCCTGCGGGGACAGGGACACCGCCGGTAATGCCGGCGAGGGACACCGGGACACCCCCATCCCGCTGGTGTCACCCTGCTGGTGTCACCCCACTGGTGTCTGCACAGCCTGCAGGGACAGTGACAACCCAGGTAGCGTGGGCAGGGGACACCCCCCGTCCCACTGGTGTCACCCCGCTGGTGTCTGTACAGCCTGCAGGGACATCGGGACACCCCCGTCCCGATGGTGTCACCCTGCTGGCGTCACCCCGCTGGTGTCTGTACAGCCTGCAGGGACATCGGGACACCCCCGTCCCGATGGTGTCACCCTGCTGGCATCACCCCGCTGGTGTCTGTACAGCCTGCGGGGACACCAGGACACCCCCCGTCCCACTGGTGTCACCCCGCTGGCGTAACCCTGCTGGCATCTGCACAGCCTGCGGGGACAGGGACACCCCCGGGTAACGCGGGCAGGGGACACCAGGACACTCCCCATCTCACTGGTGTCTGCACAGCTTGCGGGGACAGCGACACCCCCGGTAACACGGGCTGGGGACACCGGGACACCCCCCATCCTGCTGGTGTCACCCTGCTGGTGTCACCCCACTGGCGTCACCCCGCTGGTGTCACCCCCCCGGTGTCACCCCCGCTCACCCCGTGTTGCCGGCCGGCACGGCGATGAACATGCGGGTGAAGGCGCGCACCGAGTCGCGCGACTTGCCGTCCACTGAAGAAGGGGACAAAAGGGGTGACACTGAGTGACACGGTAGGGGTGGCACAGAGCAGCACCGAGGCCACCGTCAGCGGCACCCACCTTCCTTGAAGATGCCGTGCACGGCGAAGCAGAGCAGCGTGTTCTGCGGGGACAAGGGGACACGGAAGGGGGTGAGGTGGCACGTGCCACCCCCGGCGGGTGTCCCCGCTGTCCCCCGCGCGTCCCTGCGCTCACCGTCTGGGCGCAGACGTCCACCACGAAGGAGTTGACGTCGTGCTGCGTCTTGGGCAGCTCGTTGAGGAAGGCCACCACGTTGAGGCGCGTGTGCTTGAGCAGCTTGAAGCGCATGGCTGGCGAGGAAGAGCGCGGTGAGCGCTGGGGACACCGCGGTGACACCGCGGTGACACCATGGGGACGCCGCGGGGACACTCACTGGGGTCCTTGAGCTTCTTGACGTTCCTGCTGTCCTTAAAGTACTCGTTGAGGCTGTTCCTGCGGGGACGGCGGGGCCATGGAGCCGAGCGGCGGCCGCGCGCGGGGACGGGGGACGATGACAAGGCCGTGTCACCTACCGGGGCGGGTTGTGGGGACCGAAGGGGATGCTGAGCGAGCAGCAGGCGCCGTCGTGGTAGGCGTCCAGCAGCCCCTGCCGGTCGCTGGAGTCGTAAATCGAGTAGTACCTGCACGGGGGGACGCTCGGGTGAGCGGGGGACATTTGGGGACACTCGGGGGACACGGGGGGCGTTTGGGGACACTCACTGCTGCAGGAAGCGCAGCACCAGCACCTTGAGGTCGTCCGAGCCGAAGTAGCTGCCCTGGGGAGAGGGGGGAGCAGAGGGGCAGTGGGGACCCCCGCGGCCACCGGCTGTGTCCCCTCCGGGTCCCCTCCGTGTCCCCTACCTTGCAGGGGGGCAGCGTCGTGGGCGCCTCCACGTCGAAGGCGATGGGTGGGGGGAGCTCGTGGCCGTCCTGGGGGGAGGAAGAGGATGGGGGGCGGTTGGGGGGATGAGGAAGAGGGTGGGGGGACGAGGAAGAGGATGGGGGCGGCGATTGGGGGGGGCGAGGAAGAGGATGGGGGGCGAGGAAGAGGATGGGGGGCAGGAGGGGGAATAAGGAAGAGGATGGGGGCAATTGGGGGGGTGAGGAAGAGGATGGGGGCAATTGGGGGGGTGAGGAAGAGGATGGAGGGTGGTTGGGGGGGTGAGGAAGAGGATGGGGGGCGGTTGGGGGGGTGAGGAAGAGAATGGCGGCGGTTGGGGGGGTGAGGAAGAGAATGGGGGGGTGAGGAAGAGGAATAAGGAAGAGGATGGGGGCGATTGGGGGGGTGAGGAAGAGGATGGGGGCGGTTGAGTGGGGCGAAGAAGAGGATGGGGGGGCGAGGAAGAGGATGGGGGGCAGTTGGGGGGGTGAGGAAGAGGATGGCGGCGACTGGGAGGGTGAGGAAGAGGATGGGGGGTGATTGGGGGGGTGAGGAAGAGGATGGGGGGCAGGAGGGGGAATAAGGAAGAGGATGGGTGCGATTGGGGGAGGTGAGGAAGAGGATGGGGGGTGGTTGGGGGGGTGAGGAAGAGGATGGGGGGCAGTTGGGGGGGTGAGGAAGAGGATGGCGGCGACTGGGAGGGTGAGGAAGAGGAATAAGGAAGAGGATGGGGGGCGATTGGGGGGGTGAGGAAGAGGATGGGGGGTGGTTGGGGGGGTGAGGAAGAGGATGGGGTGGCAATTAAGACGATGGGGGGCAGAAGGGGGAATAAGGAAGAGAATGGGGGCAATTCGGGGGGGGGAAGAAGAGGATGGAGGGTGGTTGGGGGGGTGAGGAAGAGGATGGGGGGCGACTAGGAGAGTGAGGAAGAGAATGGTGGCAATTGGAGGGATGAGGAAGAGGATGGGGGACGACTGGGGGGTGAGGAAGAGGATGGGGGTGGTTGCGGGGCAGTTGGGGGAATGAAGAGGGGCGATTGGAGGGGTGAGGAAGACGATGGGGGTGAGGAAGAGGATGGGGAGAGAGAGGGGGAGGAAGAGGATGGGGAGCGGTTGAGGGGAGGAAGAAGACAGGGAGTGGGAGAGGGAATAAGGAAGAGGATGGGGACTTGGGAAGGGGGTGAGGAAGAGGAGGGGGAGCGGGGATGGGAGGAAGAAGGGGGTCCCCCCCGTCATTCCCGGGACTCACCAGGCGCAGCAGCTTCGGGAATCGCTCTCGGACGGAGCTGCCGGGATACAGAGGAGTCGGCGGGGGGGGCCGCCTGCCCCCCCCCCGGCACCGTGTCCCCCTCCCTCCCCCCTCCGGGTGACCCCCCCGGTGACACCCTCCGTGTCCCCCCCCCATCCCTGCGCTCGGGCCTGGGACCCCCCCAATGTCCCCATCTTGGTGGGGGGGGGTGTCCCCCCCAATCCGTGTCCCCCCCCCCAGGGCCAGGTCCGGGGGGGGCTGCGGCCCCAGCACTTACCTGGCCGGTACTCACCTGCGCGGGGGGGGGGGGGGCCAGCGAGGAGGGAGGGGACAGGGGACAAGGGAGGGGACAGGGGACATCCCCCCCCCCTTGGTGACACAGCGGCCATGGGCACGAGCTGCCTCCTTACAGCTGGGAAGGCGCCGGGAACACCCGGATACGGAAAAGAGGGAAGAGCACAGAGGGAAGCAGGGGGTTTAAGCATGGAGGGGGGGGACATAGAGTGGCAGTTGGGGACACACAGTGGCAGTTGGGGACACAAATGGGGGGTGACACAGCGGGCGCCAGGGCAGAGCCTCTTCTCCTTCCCGCCGCTCCCGGCCGGCTCCGGGCTGTGCGCGGAGCTCCGGGAACATCCGCCCGCGGAGCCGGGAGCGCTGCCGGCTGCGCCGGGCGGGAATCGCGTGTGCGTGGGGGGGGCCCGGCAGGAGGCGGGCCGGGAATTCCGGCACCGGTGGCGGGCCGGGAATGCCGGCGGCGGGCCGGGAATGCTGGCGGCGGGCCGGGAATGCCGGCCGCGGACCGGGAATGCTGGCGGCGGGCCGGGAATGCCGGCGGCGGCGGCGGGGCCGCGCGTTTGGCCACTGCACGGCTGTGCCTGTCTTAGGTTGTTCCTCCCGCGAGGAATCTTACCCGTCTCTGGCTAACCAGCCATCGTCGAGGGCCAAACGGAAGCGCCGCGGGATGCGGGATGTGGGGGGGGGGGTAATTCCCAGCGGAGACCCCCCCCCGCTCCCGTCTCCGGTTTGGATAGAGCGGAGCCCTCCCCCGGGAGCGGCGCCCGCGGAGCCCCCGGGCCGGCGGCGCTGGGAGCTGCGGAGAAGAGGCTGCGTCTCCCGAGCCCGGAAAACGGGGAGAATCGGGAGCAGGGGGAAAAATGGGAGAGAGCAGGGGGAAAATCGGGAGAGAGCAGGGGGAAAATCGGGAGAGAGCAGGGGGAAAATGGGAGAGAGCAGGGGGAAAATGGGAGAGAGCAGGGGGAAAATGGGAGAGAGCAGGGGGAAAAAGAGCAGGGAAAGGAAGGGGGGGACAAGAGGGCTCCCAGCTGTAAGAGGCGCCGGCCGCGCGCTCCGTGTCACCGGGGGCCGGAGCGGAGCCGGATGAATCCGGAGGCGGGATGGGGGGTCGGGGGTGGCCTCGGCGCGTCCTCCGGGGCCCCCCCGGGCCGCCACTGACCTGACGTAGGACGACTGGTCGCGGAAGGCGTCGCACAGGGGGTTCCCGTCGAGCCAGAGCTCCTCCAGCCGGAGCCCCTTCACCTTGTCCAGCTCCCGCTCGGATTTGAGCTGCGGGAATGGGAAGGCGGGGGGGGGGGGTGAGGGTGGGGTGGACGGGGACGCACGTGGGGACGGGGACGCGTGGGGACGGATCTAAATCTAGGGATGGATCCACGTGGGGACGGATCTACGTGTGGGGACGGAGCCACGTGTGGGGACGGAGCCACACGGAGATGGATTCAGATGTGGGGATGGATCCAAATGTAGGGGCGGATCCACGTGGGGACGGATCCACATGCAGGGATGGATCCGAGCACAGAGACGGATCCGCACAGGGACGGATCCACGCAGGGACAGATCCATGTGTGGGGGCGGATCCACAGGCGGGGACGGAACCACACAGGGATGGAAACGTGCATGGGGACGGATCCACATGGGGACATATCCAAATGTGGGGATGGAGCCACATGCAGGGATGGATCCGAGCGCAGGGACGGATCCCAGTGCGGGGACGGATCCACGCAGAGACGGATCCACGTGTGGGGACGGAGCCGCATGGGGATGGAAACGCGCGGGGATGGATCCAGACATGGGGACGGATCCAAATGTAGGAGCGGATTCACATGCAGGGATGGATCCGAGCACAGGGACAGATCCGAGCACAAGGACGGATCCACATGCAGGGATGGATCCAAGCACAGGGACGGATCCACGCAGGGACAGATCCACGTGTGGGGACGGATCTGCATGGGCACGGATCCAAACGTAGGGATGGATCCGAGCGCGGGGACGGATCCACGTGTGGGGACGGATCCATACAAGGGGATGAATCCATGCAGGGCAGATCCACATGTGGGGATGGAGTCACGTGTGGGGACGGATCCAAACGTGGAAACGGATCCACATGCAGGGATGGATTCAAGCGTGGGGTCGGATCCGCACACGGGGATGGATCCACATGGGGATGGATCCATGCACGGGAACGGATCCACATGCAGGGATGGATCCATGGGCGGGAACGGATCCACACGGGGGGGACAGAGACGCACAGGGACGGATCCACGTGGATCCGCATGTGGGGGATGGATCTGCACAGGGACGGATCCACACACGGGGGACAGATCCACACGGGGATGGATCCGCACGGGGATGGACCTGCGTGCAGAGGATGGATCCACGCGGGGATGGATCCATGTGGTGGAACGGATCCACGCGGGGATGGATCCGTGTGGTGGAATGGATCCACGTGGGGACGCATCCGCGTACGGAGGGGATGGATCTGCACGGGGACAGATCCGCGCGTGGAGAATGGATCCGCACGGTGGAATGGATCCACACGGGGACGGATCCGCGTGCAGGGGATGGATCCGCATGGTGGAACGGATCCGCGCGGGGACGGATCCTCATGGTGGAACGGATCCACGTGGGGACGCATCCGCGTACGGGGGATGGATCCGCACGGTGGAACGGATCCACGCGGGGACGGATCCGCGCGGAGCGGCCGGACCCACCTCGTTGCGCGACAGGTCGAGGATCTTGAGGCCGGCGGCCTTCTGTGGCAGCTCGCCCAGCTCGTCCAGGCGGTAGAGCTTGTTGCTGCTCAGGTTGAGGGACAGCAGCTGCGGGGACAGCGTCGGCGTGAGCGGATCCGCGCGGAAAACGCACGGAGCGCGGCGCGGATAACGGCCGGAGCGCGGCGCGGATCCGCGCGGAAAACGGTTGGAGCGCGGCGCGGAAAATGGCGGGAGCGCGGCGCGGATCGGCGCGGAAAACGGCTGGAGCGCGGCATGGAAAACGCACAGAGCGCGGCGCGGATCCGTGCGGAAAACAGCTGGAGCGCGGCGTGGATCCGCATGGAAAACAGCTGGAGCGCGGCGCGGATAACGGCCAGAGCACAGCACGGATCGGTGCACAAAATGGCCAGAGCGCGGCACGGATCCGCGCGGAAAACGCACGGAGCGCGGCGCGGATAACGGCCGGAGCGCGGCGCGGATCCGCGTGGAAAACGGCCGGAGTGCAGGGGGATCGCGGCAGGGATAACGGCACGGATAACGGGATCAGGCTGCAGATAGCGGAGTGGCTACCGCAATGCGGATTGTGATGGGAGCATGGGCGAAGCAGGATGCGGATTGCAGCTGGATTGTGATACGGATCGTGGCTGGATTGCGTGAGGGTCGCAACTGGATCGTGGCTGGATTGTGGTGTGGATCGTGGGGGGATCGCGGCCGGATCGGGGAGGGATCGCAGTGCTGATCACAACGGGATCGTCCGGATCGCAGCGCTGATCACAACAGGATCACAGCCGGATCACGGCCGGATCACAGCCGGATCGTAGTGTCGATCGTGGCCGGATCGCAGCCAGATCACGGCACCGAGCACGACAGGATCGTGGCGCGGATTGCGGCCGGATCGCAGCGCCGATTGCCACAGGATTGACAGGATCGCGGCCAGATCGTGGCAGGATCGCGGCTGGATCACGGCATCGATCACAACAAGATTGACAAGATCACGACCCGATCGCAGCCGGATCGCGGTGCCGATTGCGGCCGGATCGCGGCTGGATCGCAGCCGGATCGCGGTGCCGATCGCGGTGCCGATCGCGGCTGGATCGCAGCCGGATCGCGGTGCCCATCGCGGTGCCCATCGCGGCTGGATCGCGGCCGGATCGCAGCGCCAATCACAGCCGGATCGCAGCCATTTCCCAGCACAGATTCCAGCACAACCAACCGGGCCGGCGCCGGAATCCGGCCCTCACCTCGGGGATGTTCTCCTCGATGATGCGCAGCACCACCTGCATGCAGCTGCGCTGGTTGAGCACCACGTCGATGCTCTGCGACACCAGATCTGCGCGCGGCAGCGGCGTCAGGCGCCGCCGTCACCGTCACCGGCGCCGCCGCCGCGGCTCCGACCGCTCCGGCGCTCACCTGGATCCGTGCGGAGACTCTTGAGATCCAGGGATTTTTGCGAGCCGTCGTACCGTTTGCTCATGCACAGCTGGGAGAGGTGAGAGGCGTCAGAGAGGCCGCTTGTTCTGGCCCCAAATTGCCTTTCATGGCCCCAAATCACTGCTTCTGGCCCCAAATTGTCACTTCTGGCCCAAAATCGCCCCTTCTGGCCCCAAAATCGCCCCTTCTGGCCCCAAAATCGCCTCCCTTGGCCCCACTCACCTTCACCTGCTCGATCTCCTCCGGCTTCAGCTCGTTCTGCAGCGACTGCGGCGGTGCCGATGAGTTGATGATGATGACGACCTGGGAAGGGGGAGCACCGGGGACGCGTCACTGTCACCGTCACTGTCACCGTCACCCGGGTGGCATCCGCGCGCGGCCGCCGGCACCGTCCCCGCACCTTGTAGTTGTCCCGGTCGGTGATTTTGCGGGAGACCTGCTTGAGCGCGCTGGCCGTGGTGGCGTCTTCCACGTAGAACTGGGCCCGGTTGTGGTCGTAGTGGAACTGGGAAGCGGTGGGAAGGACCGGGATTGGGAAGGGCCCCTGGGAATGGCCCCTGGGATAGGGGAACGGGCCCTGGGATAGGGGAACGGGCCCTGGGAACAGCCCAGGATAGGGGAATGGGCCCCAGGATAGGAAAACGGGCCCCAGGAACGGCCCGGGATAGGAGAATGGCCCCTGAGAACGGCCCGGGATAGGGGAACAGGCCCCGGGATAGGGGAACGGGCCCCTGGGAATGGCCCAGGATAGAGGAACCGGCCCCGGGATAGGGGAACGGGCCCCCGGGAACGGCCCGGGATAGGGGGACGGGCCCCGGGAACGGCCCGGGATAGGGGGACGGGCCCTAGGAATGGTCTGGGATAGGGGGACGGGCCCCGGGATGGGTGATGTGCCCCCGGAACAGCCCTGGAATGGATGAATGGCCCCTGGGCCTAGGAATGACCAGCTCCACTGGGAAAAACGGGAAGCAGAAGGACTGAGCTGGACGCCTGGGCCCCGCGGAGCCCCCTCACCTCGACGGGGGTGAAGGGGACGCTGCAGAGGTTCTGGATGGAGCTCAGCAGCCACGACTTGTCGTACTTCTTCCCATAGGGAATCTGGGCGGGAAGCGGTGTCAGGGAGCCGTCGCCGGAGCCGGAGCCCCCTCCGGTGCCCCCCCCCCCCCCATTCACCGTGATCTTGAACCAGCTGCGGCGGCCGCCGTCCCGGCTGCCGGTGCCGGTGCCGGCAGCGCCGCGGTCCTGGGCCAGGAGGTCCCGGCGCACCGTGATGTGGATGTTGGCGGCGCGGTTGGGCCGCGGCCCGTAGGGCAGACTGGGAAAACAGGGAATAACGGTGGGTGCCGGTGACCCTGCACCGGGTCCGGTGTCCCCTCCCGGTCCCGGTGTGTCCCCTCCATCCCAATGTACCCCCGGTCTCGATGTCCCCCCCCATTTTGTGTCCACACAAAATTGCAGCATCCCTATGCCCATCCCGATGTCTCCTCCCCTGTCCTGGTGTCACCTCCTCCATCCCAGTGTCTCCCCATCCCGATCCCGGTGTCCCCATCCCAGCGTTCCCCCCCCAGTCCCGCTGTCTTCTCTTCCCATCCTGGTGTCCCTGTCCCGGTATCTCCATCCCGGTGCCCCCTCCAATCCCAGTGTCTGCTCTCCCCAGCCCGGTGTCCCTGTCCTGGTGTCCTCCCCCCAATACCAGTGTCCCCATCCCAGTGTCCCCGTCCTGGTGTCTCTGTCCCAGTGTCCCCAACCTGGTATGTCCCCCCCCAATCCCAGTGTCCCTATCCCGGTGTCTCCCTCCAATCCCAGCATCTGCTCTCCGCATCCCAGTATCCCTGTCCTGGTGTCCCCATTCTGGTGTCTCCCCTCCCCATCCTGGTGTCCCTGTCCTGGTGTCCCCGTCCCGGTGTCCCCTCCGCAATCCCAGTGTCCCCATCCCAATCCCGCCACCTCCCCTCCCCATCCCGGTGTCCCCGTCCTGGTGTCCCTGTCCCACTGTCTCCATCCTGGTGTCCCCCTCCCAATCCCAGTGTTCTCATCCTGGTGTCCCCATCCCGGTGTCCCCCCCCAATCCCGCTGTCTGCTCTCCCCATCCCAGTGTCCCTGTCCTTGTGTCCCCATCCCGATGTCTCCCCTTCCCATCCCGGTGTCCCCGTCCTGGCATCCCCCCATAATCCCGCCATCTCCCCTCCCCATCCCGGTGTCCCCGTCCCGGTGTCCCCTTCCCGGTGCCCCCCCTCAATCCCGCCGTCTCCCCTCCCCATCCCGGTACCCCCCCCCCGTCCCGGCACTCACTACCGGCTGCGGGGGCTGTCGTGGGCGTCGCTCATGGGGACGTCGCCGTCGTCGTCGTCGGGGCGGCCGCGGGGCCGCCCGCGGGGCCGCCCGGCCCCGTCGCTGTAGAGCTTGGCCCGGAAGTGGCCCCGGCCCTTCTTCTGGCGCCGCGTGAAGCCCCGGCCGCCCACGCGGTCGTCGTGCTCTGGACCGGACCCCCCCGGTACCGGGACGGAGCTGTCAGTACCGGGCACCCCCCCCAACCCAGCACCGCGCTCGGTACCGGCCCAAACGGGCCCCCCCGCGGCTGCCGGCACCGGTACCGCCTCCCTCCGCGCTGCCCTGCACCGGGGCCGGGCCTTCCTCCTTGCCCCGGTACCGCTCCCGGTACCGATCAGGCCCGGAGACCCCCCCCCACCCTCCTTTTTTCCCATCCCGGTACCGACCAGACATTTAGCCCCGCCTCCTCCCTCCCCGTTTCCCGACGCGGATTCCCCCTCCCGCTTCCCAACGGCGGCCCGGAGGCCCCGGTACCGATCGGGGCCCGCGTCCCCCACGGCCTCGGCGCCTCCTCCGCGCGGCCCCCGGTGCCGGCCCGGCCCCGCTCACCGCTGTAACCGCCCTTGGCCTCCTCCGCCATCGCCGCGCGCTCCCGGTAACCGACCGCGGCCCCGCCGCCGCGCACGCGCGCCCCGCCCCCGGCGCGTCACTTCCGCCACTGCGCATGCGCGCGCGCCTTCCGCTCCACCACGCAAGCTCCGCCCGCTCCGGAGGAGGGGCCGGAGGGGGCGGTGCGGCCGGAGGGTGCCGGGTTCGAGTCCCTCCCCCGGCGGCAGCCGCGATCGCAGGGACGCGGGTTCGAGTCCCGCCCCCGGCGTGAGCGGCGATCGCGGAGACGCGGGTTCGAGTCCCGCCCCCGATATCTACGAAAGAGGCGGTAAAACCGAGACCAAAATCTTTAATGAGTGCCAGGGTGGCCGAGCAGGCAGCCAGGGCACAGCGGCCACCGCGACGCGGTGACACTGGCCGCAGGGAGCCACTCCGGGCAGCACGGAGCTCCCGGGAGGCTCCAATGTGGTCCCAGAGCCGGGGGGGCTTCAGTCCAGGCAGCCACCGCGTCCCTGCCCCGTCCCCCCGCGGACATGTCCGAGGGCCGGGGGTTGCCGCGCGGCTCCGCTCGCCCGAGTCCGTGCACGCGCGGAGAGGGCAGCTCAGGCCAGGAACACGACGAAGACGATGAAGAAGACGATGAGGACGAGGAAGATCTTGACCATGAGCCAGCGGTTGGAGGTGACGGACTGGAAGTACTTGAGGATCTCGCCGTGGGCCGCCTCCACGTTGAGCTGCGTGTCCTCCACGCTGGCGTCGATCCTGGAGGCGGAAGCGGGCGCTGAGCGGCGGGTGACACGGGGGGACGCGGTGAGCGGGCCGGGGACGCCCCGCGCTACCTCTGGATCGTCTCCTCCTGCTCCTTCACCATGTGCGCCAGCTGCTGGAAGATGGAGCCCAGCTCCACGATGGTGGACTCGATGTTCTGCATGGTGTCCGCCCGGCTCTGGATGTAGGAATCCTGCGGGATACGAGAGCGACGGCGTCTCCGATGGGGGCCCCGGCGGATGCTGGGGACCCTCCCCGGACGCCGGGGCCCACCTGCTCGTCGAGGAGCTGCAGCTGCTGGCTGCTCCGCGCATCCATGTCGATGGCGACGTCGCGGCGCGGCGCCTCGTCCTGCAGCACCGCGGAGCCGCCTGCGGCGCGGCGGGGCCTGAGCGGGGCCGGGGGCACCGGGACCCCCTCCCCGGGTCCCCCCGACTCACCCAGGTTGGCAGCGGCGAGGGGCAGCGCGGGGACGGGCGCGCGGGAGAAGTGCTCGCGGCGGCTGCGCTGCTGCTTCAGGTTCTGCGGGGACAGTTGGGGGGGGAAATGGGGGGGGGGGTGTCACAGCGAGGAAGGGGACACTGCGGGGGGGGTCACAGCAGGGAGGGGGACACTGTGGGGGGGGTCACAGCAGGGAGGGGGACACCGCGGGAGGGGGGTCACAGTGGGGGGGGTCTCAGCGAGGAAGGGGACACTGCGGGGGGGTCACAGCGAGGAAGGGGACACCGTGGGGGGGGGTCACAGCAGGGAGGGGGACACCGTGGGGATGGGGGGTGTCACAGTGAGGAAGGGGACGCTGTGGGGGGGGGTGTCACAGCGAGGAAGGGGACACTGCGGGGAGGGTCACAGCGGGGAGGGGACACTGCGGGGGGGTGTCACAGCAGGGTGGGGGGGGTGTCACAGCAGGGAGGGGGACACCGCAGGGGGGGGTGTCACAGCGAGGAAGGGGACACCGTGGGGGGGGGTGTCACAGCAGGGAGGGGGACACTGCGGGGGGGTGTCACAGCAGGGTGGGGGGGGTGTCACAGCAGGGAGGGGGACACCGTGGGGGGGGTGTCACAGCAGGGAGGGGGACACCGTGGAGGGGTGTCACAGCAGGGAGGGGGACACCGCGGGGGGGGGTGTCACAGCGGGGGGGGCACTCACCTCCGTCCGCACTTCCAGCACGGATTTGAAGTCGTTGGACATGGAGGCCAGCTTGGACTGGGGGGGGGGGAGACAGAGAGTGAGTCCTTGTGACCCCCCCGCGGTGTCCCGGATCCCCCCATGGCCTCTGTGACCACCCCCCTGCCACCCCAAGTGTCCCCGTCCCACCTGCAGCACCCCCTGCACAGCATCCCTGTCCCCACGGTGTCCCCGTCCCCCCATGATATCCCCACCTGCAGTGACACCCCCACGGTGTCCCCATCCCCACCTGCAGTGACACCCCCACAGTGTCCCTGTCCCCCCTGCAGTGTCCCCGTCCCCCCCGCGGTGTCCTCGTCCCCACCTGCAGTGACACCCCCATGGTGTCCCCATCCCCACCTGCACTGACTCCCCCACGGTGTCCCCATGAACCCCCTCGCAGTGTCCCCACCTGTAGTGACACCCCTACAGTGTCCCCACCTGCAGTGACACCCCCACAGTGTCCCCATTCCCCCTGCAGTGTCCCCACCTGCAGTGACACCCCCGCAGTGTCCCCGTCCCCACCTGCAGTGACACCATCACGGTGTCCCCATTCCCCCCGCAGTGTCCCCACCTGCAGTGACACCCCCGCGGTGTCCTTGTCCCCACCTGCAGTGACACCCCCACAGTGTCCCCATTCCCCCCGCAGTGTCCCCACCTGCAGTGACACCCCCACGGTGTCCCCATTCCCCCTGTAGTGTCCCCACCTGCAGTGACACCCCCGCGGTATCCCTGTCCCCACCTGCAGTGACACCATCACGGTGTCCCCGTCCCCACCTGCAGTGACACCACCACGGTGTCCCCACCTGTAGTGACACCACCACAGCGTCCTCGTTCCCCCCCGTGGTGTCCCCATGGCCCCCCCGCGGTGTCCTTGTCCCCACCTGCAGTGACACCCCCACGGTGTCCCCATTCCCCCTGTAGTGTCCCCACCTGCAGTGACACCCCCGCGGTGTCCCTGTCCCCACCTGCAGTGACACCATCACGGTGTCCCCGTCCCCACCTGCAGTGACACCCCCACGGTGTCCCCACCTGTAGTGACACCACCACAGCGTCCTCGTTCCCCCCCGTGGTGTCCCCATGGCCCCCCCGCGGTGTCCTTGTCCCCACCTGCAGTGACACCCCCGCGGTGTCCCCATGGCCCCCCCGCAGTGTCCCCACCTGCAGTGACACCCCCATGGTGTCCCCACCTGCAGTGACACCCCCACAGTGTCCCTGTCCCCACCTGCAGTGACACCCCCGCGGTGTCCCCATTCCCCCCCCGCAGTGTCCCCACCTGCAGTGACACCCCCACGGTGTCCCCATTCCCCCCGCAGTGTCCCCACCTGCAGTGACACCCCCATGATGTCCCCACCTGCAGTGACACCACGACGGTGTCCGAGTGGCTCCGCAGGTGCCGCCCGCCGGGGCCGCCCTTGGCCCGCACCACGTCCTGCAGCTGCGCGATCTGCTTGTTGAGGCTGCCGATGTCCTGGGGGGGTGACATGGGGACATCAGCCCCCCCGCCACCTTTGTGACCCCCCCCCGGCCACGCGTGTCCCCCGCTGTCACCTGCTTGATGATGTAGGTGAGCTCCTCGATCTCGAGCGCCTTGTCGTCGAAGAGCGACTTGCGCTTGGCCACTGCAGGGGGGACAAAATGGGGAGGGGGGGGACGCAAAATGGGGTGTGGGGGACAAAAGGGAGCATAAAATGGGGGGGATAAAATAGGAGAGCAAAATAAGGGGGCATAAAATGGGGGGGATAAAATAGGAGAGCAAAATAAGGGGGCATAAAATGGGGGGGATAAAATAGGGGGCAAAATAAGGGGGTATAAAATGGGAGCGATAAAATAGGGGAGCAGAAAAAGGAAACATTAAATGGGGGGGTAAAATAGGAGAGCAAAATACGGGGGCATAAAATGGGGGGGATAAAATAGGGGGCAAAATAAGGAGGTATAAAATGGGGGGGATAAAATAGGGGGCAAAATACGGGGGCATAAAATGGGGGGGATAAAATAGGAGAGCAAAATAAGGGGGCATAAAATGGGGGGGATAAAATAGGAGAGCAAAATAAGGGGGCATAAAATGGGGGGGATAAAATAGGGGGCAAAATAAGGGGGTATAAAATGGGAGCGATAAAATAGGGGAGCAGAAAAAGGAAGCATTAAATGGGGGGGTAAAATAGGAGAGCAAAATAAGGGAGCATAAAATGGGGGGGATAAAATAGGAGAGCAAAATACGGGGGCATAAAATGGGGGGGATAAAATAGGAGAGCAAAATAAGGGGGCATAAAATGGGGGGGATAAAATAGGGGGCAAAATAAGGGGGTATAAAATGGGAGCGATAAAATAGGGGAGCAGAAAAAGGAAGCATTAAATGGGGGGGTAAAATAGGAGAGCAACATAAGAGAGCATAAAATGGGGGAGAAACAGAAGAGCAAAATAAGTGGGTATAAAACGGGGGAAATAGTAGCAAAATAAGGGGCCATAAAATGGGGGGGATAAAATACGGGGCAAAATAAGGGAACATGAAATGGGGGGGATAAAATAAGGGGCGAAAATAAGGTGGCATAAAATGGATGGGAAATAGGGGGGCAATATAAGGGAACGTAAAATGGGCAGGATAAAATAGGGGGGCAAAACAAGGGGACATAAAACGGAGGAGATAAAATATGGGGCAAAACAAGGGCGCATAAAATGGGGGGAATTAAATAGGGGGCAAAATAAGGGGCCATAAAATGGGGGAAATGGGGGGCAAAATAAGGGGGCATAAAATGGGGGAAGAGAGGGGCAAAATAAGGGGGCATAAAATGGGGGAAAAAGGGGGCATAAAATGGG
Source organism: Tinamus guttatus (assembly GCF_059628265.1). NCBI lineage: Eukaryota > Metazoa > Chordata > Aves > Tinamiformes > Tinamidae > Tinamus > Tinamus guttatus. The sequence goes on from NW_028289057.1 coordinate 24,510, forward strand.
GGGGATAGGAAGCAATATAAGGGGACATAAAATGGGAGGAATAAAATAGAGGGGCCAAATAAGGGGGCATAAAATGGGGAGGATAAAATAGAAGGGCAAAATAAGGGGGGATAAAATACGGAGCAAAATAAGAGGGCATAAAATGGAGAGGATAAAATACGGGGGCAAAACAAGGGAGCATTAAATGGGAGGAATAAAATAGGGGAGCAAAATAAGGGAGCATAAAATGGGAGAAATAGGGGGCAAAATAAGGGGGCATTAAATGGGGGGATAAAACGGGGGTAAAAGAAAAGGATAAAAGAGGAGGAGGAAATGCAAAGGGAGCAAAGTGGGGGGGCACAAAATGGGGTGCGGGGGGACAAAATGAAGCGGGGGGGATAGAATGGGGGGCAAAAGAAGGGGGCAGAAACTGGGGGGGTAAATGGGGGCCTCGTCACTCACGGATCGTCAGCTTCTCCAGCTTGGCGAACGTGTTGCTGAGGTCCTTCCCGATGCGCCTGGATGGGGGGACAGCGCGAGGGACCCCTCAGCGTGGACCCCCGAAACGGTGTCACCATCCCCCAAATGGTGTCCACCACCCCCAAATGGTGTCAGCATCCCCCAAACCGGTGTCAGCATCCCCAAAAACGGCGTCACCACCCCCCAAACGCTGTCACCATCCCCTAAACAGTGTCACCACCTCCCAAAACGGTGTCACCAGCCCCAAAACGGCGTCAACCACCCCCCCAAATGGTTGTCAGCATCCCCAAAACAGTGTGACCACCCCAAAAAACGGTGTCACCATCCCCCAAAACGGTGTCCCCACCCCGCAAACCACTGTCACCCATCCCCAAAACCGCTGTCACCACACCCCCCAAATGTGTCATCCATCCCCCAAAACAGTGTCCCCACAGCCCAAAACTGCTATCACCATCCCCAAAACCGCTGTCACCAACCCCACAAACGGCCTCACTACCCCCCCAAATGGTGTCATCACCCCCCAAACTGGTGTCACCACCCCCCAAATGGTGTCACCACCCCCTAGACGGTGCCATCACCCGCCAAATAGTGTCCCCACCCCCCAGATGGTGTCACCATCCCCAAAACAGTGTCACCACTCTCCAAACAGTGTAACCACCCCCTAAGCGGTGTCACCATCCCCAAAAGTGTCACCATCCCCAGACTGGTGTCCCCATCCCCAAAATGGTGTCACCATCCCCCAAATGGTGTCCCCACCCCCCAAATGGTGTCCCCACCCCCCAAACGGTGTCCCCATCCCCCAGACGGTGTCACCACCTCCCAGACCGGTGTCACCACCCCCCAAACCGGTGTCCCCATCCCCAGCCCGGTGTCCCCAACTCACTTGGCCATGACGGCGAACTCGCTGCGCTGCCGCACGGCTCCCGGCCCCGCTCGGCCCGGCGCCAGCCCGTTGTGCTGGGGACGGAGGGGACAGCGGTGACACCGGGGGTGACACCCCTGTCCCCCCCAGGTGTGTCCTCCCTGTCCCCCCTCCCCACCTTGTGTCCCCCCGTGTGTCCCTCTTGTCCCTTGTGTGTCCCCTCTCGTGCGTCCCTCGTGCCCCCCCATGTGTCCCCCTGTCCCCCCATGTGTCTGCCCCGTCTCTTGTGTCCCCCTGTGTCCTCTGTCCCTCTTTGTCCCCTATGTCACCCCACCTTGTGTCCCCCCTCATGTGTCCCTCGTGCCCCGCTTGTGTCCCTATGTGTCCCCCTGTGCCCCCCACCTTGTGTCCCCGTACCAACTTGTGGGTCCCCTCTCGTGTCCCTTGTGCCCCTCGTTGTGTCCCCCCATGTGTCCCCCAGTCCCTCCGTGTGTCCCCATCCCCCATGTCCCCCACCTCGTGTGTCCCCTGTCCCCTCATGTGTCCCCTATGTGTCCCCCATGTGTCCATCTCGTGTGTCCCCCATCTCCTCATGTGTCCCCTATGTGTCCCCCCACCTTGTGTGTCCCCTGTCTCCTCATGTGTCCCCTATGTGTCCCCCCACCTTGTGTGTCCCTCCGCCCCCCAATGTGTCCCCTATGTGTCCCCCGTCCCCTCATGTGTCCCCTATGTGTCCCCCCACCTTGTGTGTCCCCCGTCCCCTCATGTGTCCCCTATGTGTCCCCCTGTGCCCCCCACCTTGTGTCCCCGTCCCCCCAACTTGTGGGTCCCCTCTCATGTGTCCCTTGTGCCCCTCGTTGTGTCCCCCATGTGTCCCCCAGTCCCTCCATGTGTCCCCATCCCCCATGTCCCCCACCTTGGGTGTCCCCTGTCCCTTCATGTGTCCCCTATGTGTCCTCCATGTGTCCATCTCGTGTCCCCCCCGGCCCCTCATGTGTCCCCTGTCTCCTCATGTGTCCCCTATGTGTCCCCCCACCTTGTGTGTCCCTCCGCCCCCCAATGTGTCCCCCGTCCCCTCATGTGTCCCCTATGTGTCCCCCCACCTTGTGTGTCCCCCGTCCCCCAATGTGTCCCCTATGTGTCCCCCTGTGACCCCCACCTTGTGTCCCCGTCCCCCCAACTTGTGGGTCCCCTCTCGTGTGTCCCTTGTGCCCCTCGTTGTGTCCCCCCATGTGTCCCCCAGTCCCTCCGTGTGTCCCCATCCCCCATGTCCCCCACCTTGGGTGTCCCCTGTCCCTTCATGTGCCCCCTATGTGTCCCCTATGTGTCCCCCATGTGTCCATCTTGTGTGTCCCCCGTCCCCTCATGTGTCCCCTATGTGTCCCCCCACCTTGTGTGTCCCTCCGCCCCCCAATGTGTCCCCTATGTGTCCCCCGTCCCCTCATGTGTCCCCTATGTGTCCCCCCACCTTGTGTATCCCCCGTCCCCCAATGTGTCCCCTATGTGTCCCCCTGTGCCACCCACCTTGTGTCCCCGTCCCCCCAACTTGTGTGTCCCCTCTCGTGTGTCCCTTGTACCCCTTGTTGTGTCCCCCCATGTGTCCCCCACTCCCTCCGTGTGTCCCCATCCCCCATGTCCCCCACCTCGTGTGTCCCCCGTCCCCTCATGTGTCCCCTATGTGTCCCCCCACCTTGTGTGTCCCTCCGCCCCCCAATGTGTCCCCTATGTGTCCCCCTGTGCCCCCCACCTTGTGTCCCCGTCCCCCCAACTTGTGTCCCCCCTCTCGTGTGTCCTTTGTGCCCCTCGTGTCCCCCCATATGTCCCCCGTCCCTCCGGGTGTCCCCGTCCCCCATGTCCCCCACCTTGGGTGTCCCCTGTCCCCTCATGTGTCCCCCATGTCCCCCATCTTGTGTGTCCCCATGTGTCCCCCCACCTTGTGTCCCTCCGTCCCCCCATGTGTCCCCCTCATCCCCCCATGTGTCCCCCTCATCCCCCCGCTCCTTGTGTCCCACCCCCCCGTGTGTCCCCCCTCCCCCTGTCCCCCCATGTGTCCCCCTGTCCCCCGTGCCCCCCCTCCTTGTGCCACCCCCCCCCTCGGGGTGTCCCCCTGTCCCCGTGCCCACCGGGTGGCCCTGCAGGGACTTGCAGGCCGACAGGAACTCCTGGGTGCGGTCGCGGCAGGACATGGTGACAGCGGCGGCGGCGGCGGGGGGGGACACGGTGACGGCGGCGGGGGGGACACACGCGGCGGCGGCGGGGGGGGGCAGCACCTGCGTGCGGGGGGGGCCCCGGTAGACGCCGCCCTCGGTGCCCCTAGAGCCGTGACGGCGCCGCGTCTGCATCGGGGCTCATCACCTGCGGGGGCGGCGTCAGTGCCCGGGGGGGCCCCGGCGTCCGGGGAACCCCCCGCGGGATCCCGGTCCCGCCTCCCCGCCCCGGTGGGGCCCAGGCGTCCGGGGCCGCCGTTCGCTCTCCGCCCCCCCCGCCACTGTGGGGCCCAGGCGTCCCGGCCCCCCCCGCCGCCACCACTCGACCCGGAAGTGCTTCCCCCCCTCCCTGCTCACCGGGCCGCGGCTCCCGCTGCTGCCGGGACCCACCGGCCGCGCGTGACGTCACTGCCACGTCCCGCACCGCCCCCTGCGCGCGCGCCGCGTCACCCTCCGCGCCTTAAAGCGGCGACGGCCGCGGCGGGGCCCGCCCGCGCCTTAAAGGGGCGATGGCCGCAGGGGGGCCCACATCGCCTAAGCCCCCCCCTCACCCCCCCGCTTTGGGACAACGGGCGACACTTTTGGGCCATCGAGTCCTTTATGGGGGGCACAGAGTCCGTTATGGGGCCGGGGTCTTCCGCTTGTGGGGCCGGCGGGGGCCCGGGGGGGCCGCGGGCTCCATGGCGGCCCAGAGCGCGTCGGCCTCGGCGTCGCCGTCCTCGTCCTTGTCCTCGTCCCCATCCGCCTCCTCCGCGGCCTGGGGGGGCCGTGTCCCCTCAAAGTGTCCCCATGTGCCCCACCAGCACGTCCCAGTGCCCCCCATTCTCCTCCATTGTGTCCCCTCCATGTCCCTGATGTCCCTCCCATGTCCCTCATGTGCCCCCCTATGTCCCCCTTGTATCTCCTCTCATGTCCCCTTCATGTCCCCCATATCCCTCTGTCCCCTCAAAGGGTCCCCACGTGTCCCCCCAGCACATCCCCGTGCCCCCCATTCTCCCCCATTGTGTCCCCTCCATGTCCCTGATGTCCCCCCCATGTCCCTCGTGTCCCCCATGTCCCTCATGTGTCCCCCCATGTCCCCCTTGTATCTCCTCTCATGTCCCCTTCATGTCCCCCATATCCCTGTCCCCTCAAAGTGTCCCGTGTCCCCCAGCACATCCCCATGCCCCCCCATTCTCCCCCATTGCGTCCTCTCCATGTCCCTCATGTCCCCCCATGTCCCTCATGTGACCCCCCATGTCCCCTTGTATCTCCTCTCATGTCCCCTTCATGTTCCCCATATCCCTCTGTCCCCTCAAAGTGTCCCCACGTGTCCCCCCATTCTCCCCCATTGTGTCCTCTCCATGTCCCTGATGTCCCCGCCATGTCCCTGATGTCCCCCCACCATGTCCCTCATGTGTCCCCCCATGTCCTCCCCTGTATCCCCCCATGATCCCCTCATGTCCCCTTGATGTCCCCCCATATCCCTCTGTCCCCTCAGTGTCCCCACATGTCCCCCCAGGACATCCCCGTGCCCTCCCCATTCTCCCCCATTGTGTCCTCTCCATGTCCCTGATGTCCCCCTCATGTCCCTCCTGTGTCCCCCCATGTCCTCCTCTGTATCCCCCCATGATCCCCTCATGTCCCCTTCATGTCCCCCCATATCCCTCTGTCCCCCACCCATATTCCCCCTGCCACATCCCCTGTGGCCCCCCTTCCCCCCCATCATGTCCCCTCAAAATGCCACCCCCCGTGTCCCCCTGTCACCTCCCAGTCCTGGTGGCCGCTCAGCAACAGGCAGTTGAGCCGGGACTTCAGGTAAACCTGCGTGGGGGACACACACACACAGACACTCGGTGACACCGGTCCGGGGGGGTGACACGGCCATGCGGGGGGTGACGCGGCCATGGGGGGGGTGACACGGCCATGGCGGGGTTGTCCCCGTCCCCTCTCCTCACCTTGTGCCGCGGCCGCCCCTGGTCGAGCGTGTGGAGCCGGAGGCAGCGGTCGAGGCCGCACGAGGCCACCAAGGGCCGCTGGGGGTGACACTGCAGCCCCCGCACGCTGCCCGCCGCCCCCCGCAGGCTCCGCAGCAGCCGCCCTGCGTGGGGGGACAGGAGGCAGGTGACACCGGGGGGACACGGACACACACAGCGGGGGGACCCCGCGGTGTCCCCGTCTCACCTTGTCGCAAGTCGATGACGACCAAGTCCCCGCGGGCGCTGCCGACCACCACGGAGCTGCGGGATTGGTGACCGCGCGTCCGGAGGGGCCCAGGCGTCCGGGTGACGCCCCCCCCGTGTCCCCGCGTCCCCTCGTGACACTCACGTGGCCCCCGGCGCCAGGGCGAGCGCGGTCAGCGGGTGCTCCCCGAACGTCGTCTCCAGCACCGGGCGCCGCTGCGGCGAGCTGGGGTCGTAGAGCCGCACCTGGGGGACGGGGGGGGCGGTTATTGTGCCCCTCCCCGTCCCCAAAATGTCCCCGAATGTCCCCGCGAGGCCACGGACCTGGTGGTGGCCGGTGCAGGTGACGATCTTGTCGGAGCCGGGCAGGAACTGGAGGTCACAGTCCCAGACGGGGACGCGGAGGTTGAGCCAGTCGTTCCTCACCTGCGGGGACACGGGGGGACCTGAGGGGACATGGGGGGACATGGAGGGACTTGAGGGGACATAGGGGGATATGGGGGGACATGAAGGGACATAGAGGGACCTGAAGGGATGTGAGGGGACATGGAGTGGACCTGAGGGGACATGGAGGGACCTGAGGGGACATAGGGGGATACGGGGGGACATGAAGGGACATAGAGGGACCTGAGGGGATGTGAGGGGACATGAAGGGACCTGAGAGGACATGGGGGGACATGGGGGGACCTAAGGGGACATGGAGGGACCTGAGGGGACATGGGGGGACATGGAGGGACTTGAGGGGACATAGCGGGATACGGGGGGACATGAAGGGACATAGAGGGACCTGAGGTGATGTGAAGGGACATGGAGGGACCTGAGGGGACATGGGGTGGACACGGGGGAATGGGGGGGGCACATGAAGGGATGTAGGGGAATGTGGAGAGACCTGAGGGGACATAGGGAGACACGGGGGGACATGAAGAGACATGGGGGGACACGGGGGGAAACAGGGGGACCTGAGGGGATGTGAGGGGACATGAGGGGACCTGAGGGGACATGAAGGGACATGGGGGGACACGGAGGGACCTGGGGGGATCTGAAGGAAGGTGGGAGGCTTGGAGAACATGGGAGGACGTTCGCGGGGACATGGGGAGCAGGAGGGGACCCGGGGCCCCTCGCGGGGACGCCCGGGGGTCACTCACGTTCTTGGCGCGGAACAGGGGCTCGTGGGGCCGCTGCAGGTCCCAGACCTTGAGGCCGTTGTCGCGGCCGCCGGTGGCCACGCGCTGGGGCCGCTCCGGGTCCTGCCGCATGCGGCACAGCCCGGCGCCCGCCTGCAGCTCCAGCTGCGCCGCGAGGGGACACGGCGGGGACGTCACCGCGAGGGGACACTGCGGGGACGTCACCGCGAGCCGGAGCCGCCGCACTCACGTTTTCCTGCTCGTCCTCGCGCCAAACCTTGAGCAGTCCCGACTCCACGCAGGTGACAAGGGCGCTGCGGGGGGAGGGACACGGTGACAGCGGGTGACACCCTCCCCGCCCCTCTCCCTTCCCTATCCCATCCCTGTCCCGTCTCCACGTGTGTCCTTCTCCCATCCCCACGTGTGTCCCTCTCCCATCCCCGTTTCTATCCCATTCCTCTCCCAACCTGTTGCTGTCCCCAGGCAAATCCCTGTTCCCATCCCATCCCTGTCACTGTCCTTGTTGCATCCCTTTGCTATTCCCCATCCCGAGCCGTGTCCTTGCCCCCCACACCCAACCTCATGTCCCCATCCTGTCCCCGTCCCCGTCCTGTCCCTGTCCCTGTCCATGTCCCCATCCCCATCCTGTCCCTGTCCCCATCCCCGTCCTATCCCCATCCTGTCCCCAACCCCATCCTCATCCTGTCCCTGTCCCCATCCCCATCCTGTCCCTGTCCCCATCCCCGTCCTATCCCCATCCTGTCCCCAACCCCATCCTGTCCCTGTCCCCGTCCCCGTCCTACTCCCATCCTGTCCCTGTCCCCATCCCCGTCCTGTCCCCATCCCCATCCTGTCCCCATCCCCATCCTATCCCATCCTGTCCCTGTCCCCATGCTGTCCCCATGCCCATCCTGTCCCCAACTCCATCCTGTCCCTGTCCCCTTCCTGTCCCCATCCCCATCCTGTCCCCATCCTGTCCCCATTCCCATCCTGTCCCCAACCCCATCCCCGTCCTATCCCCATCCTGTCCCTGTCCCCAACCCCGTCCTGTCCCCATCCCCATCCTGTCCCCATCCTGTCCCTGTCCCCATGCCCATCCTGTCCCCAACTCCATCCTGTCCCTGTCCCCTTCCTGTCCCCATCCCCATCCTGTCCCCATCCTGTCCCCATTCCCATCCTGTCCCCAACCCCATCCCCGTCCTATCCCCATCCCCATCCTGTCCCTGTCCCCATCCTGTCCCCATCCCCTTCCTGTCCCTGTCCCCATCCTGTCCCCAATCCCATCCTGTCCCTGTCCCCACCTGTCATGCACGGCCAGGCCGCAGAAGGCGCCGCTGCCGCCGGGGCAGAGCCGCGTCCCCGTGAACGTCCCCTTCTCGGTGCTGAACACCCGCACGGCCCGGTCCAAGCAGCCCACGAGCACCTGGGGGGGACGGGGTCAGGGGCCCAGGCGTCCTGGCCGCGTCCCCAGGGGGACCCAGGGGTCCGGGTCCCCCCCGTCACCTGGTTCTCGGCCGCGTCGCCCCAGCAGAGCGCGCAGACGCCCTGGGCCCGGCTCAGGGTCCCGCCGCTCGTGAAGTTGGTCGCCTGTTTCCGCCGCAGATCCACGCCTGGAGCGGGGGAAGAAACGTGGATTTTTAGGGGGAAATTGGGGGATTTTCATGGAAAAAAGCCCCCCCCCCTCCGCCGCCTCATTCACCTTTAAGGGCGCCCGTCTCGGCCCCGACCCACACATGGTTGCGGCGTATGGGGGGCGCCATCTTGCTCCGGTCCTGCCCTCAAGGCGCTCCGGCTCGCCTCGCTTCCTGCGGCGGCTTCCGGAGGGGCTCGTTGAAAGCCGCGGAAGGCCCGGAAGTGGAGCAAGGGGAGGGGGGAAAGGGCGCGGAAGGGACCGCGCTCTGCGCTGCAACGTTCCGGGGCTCAAATGGTCCCACCTACCCCCTTGGGAGGAGGCATTATTCCCCACGCCCGCTCCCAGAATCCAGGTTAATTTAGGCAAAAAGTGGAAATTCCCATCCACGCCCCCACACATGAGGTTGCCCCCCTCCTCCCTGCCTCCAGAATCTGGGATAATTTAGGCAAAAAGTGAAAATTCGCATCCCTGCCAACCCCCAAGAGGTTGCCCCCATCCCCGCATACAGAATCTGGGTTAATTTAGGCAAAAAGGAGAAATTTTCCCCCCTGCTCCCCCAGATAAGGTGCCCCCCTCAGCAATGTGATTCAGAACAGGCAGGAACAGTTGGTTTGAAACATTTATTAATTTATTAATTAATTAATCCTTCACAGAACAAGGTGGGTTGGGCACAAGGTGCAACTCTGCTCCGCAATTCCGGAATGGCAGCAGCAAGGAGTCCAGTCCCAGTGCACTCCGATCCCGTTTTCTTGCTGGATACAACCCTGGGAGGGGGAAAATAACTCATGATCCCTCTGGAAACCTCAGCCCCGCCCCCCATCCCCATTCCCAATCCCAAGGTGGCCTCAGGGGGAACCACTCAGTCACAGGCATCAGACTGGGGCGGTATCGACTCATCCTCGGCTGCTCCGGAGCCGGATCCGGCCCCATCCGCACTCACCAGCTGCCGCTGCCGGCGCCTCCGATGCCTGCGGAGAAAGGAGCGGAGCTGTGGGATCTGCCAGAGCCTCCACGCCCCCCTCACTGCCCCCATCCCAGTTTTTCAGCTGTTCCTGTGTTTTCATGCCAGTCAAAGTGAGCTAGTTTCGCTTCATCACCAAAACTGCAGGAATTGGCTCAACCCAGGGAATCGCCCAGGCCCAGAGCACCCACCTCCGCCCGGGATCATCTGCTGCCACCGCTCCGGGCCTCAGCCGAGGCCCCCGTCATCCTACAGGGAGGGAAACGGGAACGGGATCAGCCCGGAGCTCGGCTGCTCCGACAGCAGCGGCCCCTTCCCAGCGGAGCGTCAGAATCCGAGTCCTCCACATCAGCCTTCAGCCGAACGAGATTCCAAAGCGGATTCATCACTGCGTCCAACCGGATCCCGTCCCGTGCTCCCGATCCGCCTCTCCAGGCAGGAGACTCACCTGGACAGTCGGATTCAGCCTGGACTCCCCCATGCCGGCAGCAATCCCGAGGCTGCTCCGGGCTCCTGCAGGGATAAAGGGAAGTCACTGGCTGCCCGTATCCCGGGAATGCCGCCGGGAGCCGGGGCGCCCCTCAGACCGTTCCCACAGAACGAGCCGTCCTCCTCTCCGGCCGCCGGCACCAGTGGGTTCAACCTTTGCAGGTTCTGGTGCCGAACGGGCAGTAAGACGCGCGAGGTTTTCCTCATAGGGGAGCACGCCGGGAATTTCATCCCTAAAAAAGCCGGGAACTCACCGTTTCCTAGCGCTGCCGCTGCCCAGGGAAGGAAGGAGGGAGAGGTGAGCGCAGGCAGGGGGGTCCCCCGGCCGCGGCGCCGCCCCCGGTCCGATCAGGGCTTTGGTAACTCGGCTCTGCCATGGGGCCGGCGCCGTCCAGCTCGCGGTGTCATCCCTTCGGACCGCGCCGTCCCGGCCCTCCGCCCCTGCCGGAGCCGCTCCGTTACCTGCGGAAGGGCGGCCGGCTCCGGAGGTGGCAGCCTAAGGGGAGAGGGGAGCCGTGAGGCGGCGACATTCCCAAACGGCTCCTTAGGAGCACGGAAACGCTGCCCTTTCCCTTGGCTCACCTCCACAGGGAGACACCCGGGCTGATTCCGGAGCCTTGGAGCAGGATGCTGGAAGAGACAGTGGGTGTTAATGGGGATCCTCGTGCCCGGAGCCCTCCGGAGCTGCTCCGCGCTCCGTGTTCTCAGCAGGAAAGCTGGCATCAGGGACGCTCAGCCATATGCTTGTCTGTGGGTTCGTCATGGAACAACACGGAGCAGCCGGAGCCCGGAGGGTTCCTGACCCCCAGTTTGAGCAAAGTCCCCCCCGCTCCATTCAAAGCAAGCAGAGCCCTAATGCCACCCTCAAAGGCCACCCCTGTCCCCAAGGGAAAGGCCGTGGCGGCGCTCACCTGCCCAGGAGCCGCACGGGCGCCGGGCTGAGCGGCTCCGCACCTGGAGGGACACAAGGAGACGCTGAGCGGGACACGCGGGGGCCAGGCCGAGGGGCACCCGCGCTCCGGTGCCGCTCAGTTCCCATGGAGCGTTTCCCCACTCGGCCGTCGGAAAGAGAGAGTTCAGGGGTCTCATCCTTGCAGCACTCCAGCCCCACAGGCGCCGAGAGCACCAGGGCACTGCAGCACAGTAAGGCCACACATTTACCACCAAAACAAACAGCAAATACTCTCCAAAGCGGAAACAACTCACCTCGAACACGGGTTCTCACGCACAACTCCATAACCTGCAAGAAAAAGGGTGTTAGATACGGAAAATAAATACGGCCCTTGGGTGGCCACGGATGGAAGCGGTCTCTCCGCAGCGAGGCCGGGCAGGCCGCTCTCCTCAGAGACACTCGGGGTCTTCACACAGCCGTCAGCTCAGGTCTGTGAGACTCATCCCAGAGCAGCCCGGCCCAACGCGAAGCCCCACGAGGCCGCTCGAGCCCGGGCGCGCACAAAGGGCCCCAACGGCCGCCGCGAGCCCCGAGCAGCCGCCAGCGGCCCCGTGAGGACGCGAGAGGCTCCGCACCGCAGCGGAGGACGCGGAAAGAAGCGTCGGGAAAGACCCCCCCGTGCGCAAAGCGGCCCCGAACCCGCACGGGCAACGCGGAGCAACCGGCCACACTCACCGACCCCCTACAACAACACCGAGAAAATGGCCGAGGAGATCCCGCCCGCGCGCTTAAATACGCCGCCGCCCCGGGGCATGCTGGGAGGACGACGGGCGCAAGCGCACTGCGGGCTTTTCCTCTGGGGGGGGCGGGGAGGGAAAAAGGCGGGAAAAGCGCCGCGCAGGCGCAGTGAGGGGGAGGTCGCGCAGCGCTGCCGTGAGGCGGCCATTGGGAAACTGGAGGGAAAGGCGCCGCGCAAGCGCAATGAAGGGATGACGACCCGCCAGGGGCGGGGGCATGTAAATCTAGGGCCGAAGGGGCTGCTGGGAGCATCAGCGGGACCCGCAGAGGCGCCGTTCGGCCGGTACCGGGGAGCGGAGCCCGGTGTCGTGGGGTGGGATCAGTGCGGGAAGGAACCGAGAGAGAGAATCGAGTGCAGTGGGCGTGGGTCGGCGGTGGCCCTTTCCTGGGTGAGAGTGGAGCGCAGGGAGGCGGTGCGGGGCCCGAGTTTTGGTATCGCTTCTCGGCCTTTTGGCTAAGATCAAGTGTAGTATCTGTTCTTATCAGTTTAATATCTGATACGTCCTCGATGAGAGGACTTTATATTAAACGGATTTTTGGGCCTGGGAGTTGGATCCGGAGCTTGCTCCCTCCGCTCCGCGCATCGTCCCGGTATTGCAGTACCTCCGGGAACGGTGCCCTCCCCCGGGAGGAATCTTCAATGGTCAAAAACAGATGGAATTGCGGGATATTTTGGAATTTTTCACCTAGAAATCTTGGAGGAGAAGGAGCCCCGGTCGGGCTACGAGCGCTAAGGGCCGGCCCTGGCCCGCTCCGGACGCTGACGGTGCCTCCGGTGTCTCCCGGTCCCGCGTCCAGGAGGCTCCGAGGTGGCAGCGGGAGGAGCCGCGTCCGGGGGCGGCGCTGCCGGGGGGCGTGGCCGGAGTCGCTGCCGTCGGGCCGGTGCCCCGCGTAGACGCGGTGAGGGCGGGGCGCATGCAAATGAGGGGCGGGGGAGCGCCGATGGGCAGGGCTTACTGTGAGGACAAGGGGGAAGAGGGCGGTGATATGCAAATGAGCGGGGAGAAGAGCGCAGAAGGGGGAATGGGCAGTGCCTTTCCGAAGGGGCGGGGCGGTTGGCAACCGAGGGGCGGGGGATGCAAATAAGACATTCATGGAGCCGAACGGGACGCCGGGAAGTGTGATCGGTGGGAGAACGGCGCCGTTCGGGCTGAAACCGGGGAGCGGAGCCCGGTGTCTTGGGGCAGGGGGGATCGGTGGGGGGGCGGAGCCAAGGGCGACAACCGGGGGCAGGGGGCGCAGGGCGGCGGTGGCCGTATCCTGGGTGCGCATGGGGCGCAGGGAGGTGGCGCGAGGCCCAGACACCAGCATCGCTTCTCGGCCTTTTGGCTAAGATCAAGTGTAGTATCTGTTCTTATCAGTTTAATATCTGATACGTCCTCGATGAGAGGACTTTATATTAAACGGATTTTTGGGCCTGGGAGTTGGATCCGGAGCTTGCTCCCTCCGCTCCGCGCATCGTCCCGGTATTGCAGTACCTCCGGGAACGGTGCCCTCCCCCGGGAGGAATCTTCAACGGTCAAAAACAGATGGAATATTCTTAAAGTAATGATTTTTTTTCTCTTAAAAATACCAATTCCGCTGCTTTTCCCGTTTCTTCACGGAGAAGTAGCCACTGCTGCAGATCCGCCCCAGAGAGGGGAATTCTGCCCACCTCGTTCCCACTGGCAGCAGCTCTGTTTGACCTGGATTTTCCGGAGCTCTGTGCGATTCCCAGTTCATTCCCATGACTCGTCCCTGTCCCCACCGCGTTGCCGCATGAGGGAACGACTCCTCCTTCCTCCACAGCAGCCCTTTTTTATTAACACCAGGCACCGCACGCCGGGACGCATCCCATTTCCAGCCGCCTTTCCCCGCCGCGTCCCGTCCCGTCGCCGCCCCGTCAAAGCGGCAAGGCCAGGGAATACTCGGAGCGGGCCCAGCGGCGCGGCGCCCGCGGCACCGCGCGCCCGATCACGGGCAGCTTCTGGGCGTAGCGGGAGACGTGGCCGGGCCCGTGGTGCTGCGGGAAGCAGGTCTGGAAGAGGCGGCCGCGGCAGCGCCGTCCCGCCTGGTGCCCGGCGATGACGAAGTCGAAGCGCGGGGCCGGCCGAGGGGCCGGGCGGCTCTTGGGGAAGACGTCGCGGACGCCGGGACGGTGGCCGCTCTGCCGGGGGGCGGCGCGGGCGCGGGGCAGGGCGGCGCCGCGCGCCGGGGCCCGCGGGCTGCCCTCGTCGCGGGGGCTCACCGTGGCGCTCGCCGTCAGCTGCGGCATCTTGCGGGCGGCCGCCGGCCCCGCCGCGCCGGCCCCGTCCCCGTCCGGCACCGGCGCCTCGGGGCTGCCGGGGGGGTGACGGGGGACGGCGGCTGCGGGGCGGTACCCGGTGCCGAAGCGCGGCGCGAGGCTGTCGCCGAAGAAGTCGTAGAGCTGCCGGTACATGTCGCGCAGCGGCACCGCGTCGGCGCTGCCGGCGCCGCCCTCCGCCTTCATCTTGAGCAGCCGCTCCACTGCCACCTGCACGGGGTGGGGGGAACACAGGGATGGTGACACCAGCCCCTGTCCCCTTGTCCCCCCAGCCAGGCCCGTCCCCTGCTCACCAGGATGGCGCCGTAGACCTTGTGCCCGTCCGCCTTCACTTGGGCGTTGGAGACGGAATAATCGTCCAGCACGGCCTGCAGCCCCCCCCAATACGCACCCAGCTGCGGGTACAGCACCCGCTCCACCGCCTGCGTGGGGAGGGACGTGGCACGGGGTGACGCGGCGCCGCCGTCACCCGCCGGCCCCGCCGCCGTCACCCGCCGGCCCCGTCACCTTCCAGCCCAGCGCGTGCAGCCCGACCACGGCGCCGTAGTGGGAGCAGAGCGGGCGCACGGGGTCCGCCAGCACCTTCTGCAGCGCCAGCAGGATCTGCTGGTAGAGGCCGCTCACCAGGTCGCCGTGCGTCCTGCGCGGGGACGGGGACAGCGAGGGGGACGTCCCAGGCTCTCCGCGGACACCCCCCTGACCCCGCGTCCCCCCGTTTCCCCCCTTTCCTCACCAGCAGATGCGGCCGAGCAGCATCGCGGCGGCGTCGCGCAGCGTCCAGTGGTCGTTCAGGGGGTTGATGGAGGCGGCCAGGGGCTCGAGGACGCAGTAGGTGACGCTGGCCACCAAGCTGCGCACGTAGGGGCCCAGGCACACGTAGGGGTTGTGCAGGAGGCTCCGCGCCACGTGCAGCAGCCGGTGCAGCTGCTCCAGGTCGTGGCTCACCGATTTCACCTGCGGCCCGCGGGGACGGCGCCGGCGTCACCGACCCCCCGCGGCCGCGCGGCCCCTCGTCCCCCTGCGCCCGCTCGCTCACCCCGCTGACCACGTAGACGAAGTAGGGCAGCAGCGCCGCGATCTTGGAGTTGCTCCGAAGGTCCTGCAGGGCCACCTGGGAGGGGACAGCAGCGGTGACAGCGGCGTCCTCGCCCCCCCCCGCCGAGTCCCCCCCCCCCCGTCCCCGAAGGGCAGCGCCCACCTTCATGAGCTGGGGGTCGTCACCCAGCACCGCGCGCGTCACCAGCTGGTAGTACTTGAGCAGGTCGTCGCTCAGCGCCGACACGGCGCTGGGCACTGCCGGGGCGGCGGGTCAGGGCGCTGCCGCCGCCGGCACCGTCCCCCGCCGCTGCCGCCGCCTCCCCCGCGGGGCCGGTGTCACCTACCGGCTCCCTGCGGCTCCACGTTGCCCTTCCCGTCCAGGTAGGAGACGTGCACTGCGGGCAGGGGGTGGGCAGGGATGGGCCGGGGGCCCTGGGGCGGCCGCGTCCCGACCGGATCCGGCTCCGGGGAGGCTTGTGTGGCGTCCCAGCACTGCCTGCATCCCGCCTGGATCCCATCCCCAATCCACCTGCATCCCGCCTGGATCCTGCCTGCATCCCATCCCCAATCCACCTGCATCCCATCCCCAATCCCGCCTGGATCCTGCCCTGCATCCCATCCCCTATCCCGCCTGGATCCTGCCTGCATCCCGCCTGGATCCTGCCTGCATCCCATCCCCAATCCCGCCTGGATCCTGCCCACATCCCATCGCCAATCCCGCCTGGATCCTGCCTGCATCCCATCCCCCATCCCGCCTGTGTCCTGCCTGGATCCTGCCTGCATCCCATCCCCAATCCAATGTGCATCCCATCCCCAATCCCACCCGCATTCCGCCTGGATCCTGCCTTTATCCCATCCCCAATCCCGCCTGCATCCCATCCCCAATCCCGCCTGGATCCTGCCTGGATCCCATCCCCAATCCCACCCGCATCCCGCCTGGATCCCGCCTGCATCCCATCCCCTATCCCGCCTGGATCCCGCCTGCATCCCATCTCCTATCCCGCCTGCATCCTCCCTGGATCCTGCCTGGATCCCATCCCCAATCCCGCCCGCATCCCGCCTGGATCCTCCCCGCATCCCATCCCCAATCCCGCCTGGATCCTGCCTGCATCGCATCCCATCCCCAATCCCGCCTGGATCCTGCCTGCATCGCATCCCATCCCCAATCCCGCCTGCATCCCGCCTGGATCCCATCCCCAATCCTGCCTGCATCCCATCCCCAATCCCACCTGGATCCTGCCTGCATCCCATCTCCAATCCCACCTGGATGCTGTCTGCATCCCATCCCCAAATTCCGCCTGGATCCCGCCTGCATCCCATTCCCAATCCCGCCCGCATCTTCCCCGCATCCCGTCCCCCTCCCCGCATCCCATCCCGCCCCGGTCCCTCCCCGCATCCCGCCCCGTCCCCGCTCCCTCCTCCCGTCCCCCCGCGGCTCCCACCTCTCACGGCCGTCTCGGCGCATCCCTTGGGGATGTTGGTGGCCAGCGCCAGCTCGGCCAGGTTGACCTCGCGCTCCTCGGCGAAGTAGAGCTCGCCCTCCTTGAGCGGCCGCAGCGGCAGCGCCTCGGCCGAGCCGTGCCCGCACACGGCCTGCGCCGGGCCCCGTTACCGGCGCCGCTCCCGCTCCCGGCCCCGCTCCCGGCCGCGGCGCCGCTCCCGCCCCGCTCACCTCCACGTTGCTCCAGCGCAGCGCCCGGTTGAAATCCTCGGCCGTGAGGCGCCGCCGCCGCGTGTGTTTGAGGAACTGCGAGCTGTTCTGCGGGCGGCAGCGCTCGCGGCGGCCCCGGCGCTCCCGGCAGCGGGGAGGCCGCCCCGGGCCGCCGCGGGGGCGGCTCGTACCTGCGCGGCCTCCCGCAGGCGGTAGCAGACGTCCTCGGCCAGCAGCGCCGCCACCTCGTCCGAGAGCTCCAGCCCGGCGCTCTCGGCCAGGAGCCGCAGCGAGTCCCGCGGCAGCTCCACGAAGCGCCGCTCCTCCCGCTCCGCCATGGCGGCGCGGCCCGCGGAGGGGCGGGACCGCGCGAAGGCCGCGCCGCGGGCGGGGACGGCGAGGCCGCGCTGGGCGGGGACATGCAAATCAGCAGCGGCGGGGGGTGACGGGAGCGGGAGGCGGGGGGAAAACGGCGCCGGTCGGGGTCGCAGAACGGGGGGACGTTGGGCCGGAACCGGCGGGGAGCGGAACCGGGGGCGAGAAACGCAAATGAGCGGGGGGGGGAGCGCGGAAGAGGGGCAATGGGCGGTGCCTTTCCGAAGGGGCGGGGCGGTTGGCAACCGAGGGGCGGGGGATGCAAATAAGACATTTACGGAGCCGAAAGGGACGCCGGGAAGCGCGATCGGCGGGAGAACGGCGCCGTTCGGGCCGGTATCGGGGAGCGGAGCCCGGTGTCGTGGGGAGGGATCCCTGGGGAGCGGAACCAGGGGCGACAATCGGGGGTAGAGGGCACAGGATGGCGGTGGCCGTGTCCTGGGTGTGCATGGAGCATGGGGAGGTGGCGCAGGGGGGGACTCTTCGGTATCGCTTCTCGGCCTTTTGGCTAAGATCAAGTGTAGTATCTGTTCTTATCAGTTTAATATCTGATACGTCCTCGATGAGAGGACTTTATATTAAACGGATTTTTGGGCCTGGGAGTTGGATCCGGAGCTTGCTCCCTCCGCTCCGCGCATCGTCCTGGTATTGCAGTACCTCCGGGAACGGTGCCCTCCCCCGGGAGGAATCTTCAACAGTCAAAAACAGAGTTAAACCTTTTTTCTAAATTCTCTTTTTCCCGTTTTTCTTTCTCTTTTTTTCCCTTCTCCCGGTTTCTTCCCGTGTCAATCCCAGTTACCCAGGATTTCTCTTTTATCTACTCCCACAGAACGCACCAGGGCTACAAGTCCAAACTTCAGCTTTTATTATCAGAAACGCTCTCCCAAACGTAGAAAACCAGCCCCAATTACCCGTCCGTTTCCCCCTGGTGGCTCCCGCTATCAGAAATACTCTCCAAAACATAGAAAACCATCCCAAAACGCTCCCGTTTGCCCTGGGCTCAGTCCACAGGGGCATCCTCGGCTGCCCAGTCCAGCCGCTCCAGGCGCCGCTCCAGCATGACCGGCAGGAATCCGCGGAAGAAGTGGAAGAAGTCGCGGAAAAGCTGCCCGGTCTCCCGAGCCGGGAGCAGCCGGAGCAGCAGCCGGGGCTCCGGTGAGGAAGCGTCCGCCCAGGCGCCGGCCTGGAAGCGGAGCAGGGGCTGGGCCGGCCGCTTGGCTCCCGGCTGCGCCGCGATGGCCTCCGACACCCGGGCCTCCAGCTCCAGCGCGGCCTCCCCGGCGCCCGGCTCCGCGGCTCCGTCCGCCCGGAGCCGCCGCCGCACGCGGCGCCGGCCGACCCACACGCGGTGCCACACGGCGCAGTCCCACCTCACCGCGGGGCCGGCGCCGTCCTCGGGGCTCCCGGGCCGCCGGCGCTTCCCGGCCGGGCACGCCGCGTCCTCGGCTTCCTCCGCGCGGGAACGCTTGGAGCCGCTTCCCGGCTGCGCGGCTGGACACGGCTCATCCCGAGGCGGCTCCAGGGGGTCGCGGGGGGCTGCTGGAAGCGGCTCATCCGGAGGTGCCGCCTCCGGAAGCGTCTCCATAGGGTCGCTGGGAGCCTCTGCCTTCCCACCTGGAGGCAGCTC
Organism: Tinamus guttatus; assembly: GCF_059628265.1. Taxonomy (NCBI): domain Eukaryota; kingdom Metazoa; phylum Chordata; class Aves; order Tinamiformes; family Tinamidae; genus Tinamus; species Tinamus guttatus. The sequence continues at coordinate 43,072 of NW_028289057.1, forward strand.
ATCCCGATGTGGCTCCGGAGGGACACTAGGGATTCCTGGACGCGTGGCCACAAGAGGCTCATCCAGGAGCAGCTCCTTCTCCGGCAGCTCCCAAGGGTCGCGGGGCTGCTTGGCTGGATGCGGCTCATCCACGGGCATTTCCAGGGAATCGCTGGGTGCTTCCGGCTGCTCCGTCCCACCGGGCTCAACCCCCGGAGCGTCCCCGGGGGCTGCCGGCAGCTCCCCGTCCCCCGCTCCGTCGTCCCCGTTCCATTCCGGCAGCTCCGGGATCCGCTCGCAGCTGCACTTGAGCACGTGGCCGAGCACGAAGGCGACGGCATCGCAGGCTTCCCGGAACCAGCGGAAAAGGGGCTCCCGGCGGCGGGCGGGCGGCACCGCTCCCAACGGCAGCGCCATGAGGAACGCGTCGGCGTCCGGCCCCGCCGGCTCCAGCGCTCCGGGCTGGAAGAGCCGCGCCAGCCCCCAGGCCTTGCCGGCGGCGCCGGGACGGCGGAACCGGGCGCCGCGGCAGAAGGCGGCGGCCGCGCGGCAGGCGCCGGCGAAGCGGGCGGCCGTGCGCGGGGTCACGTTGGCCGCCACGTTGTGGCTCAGCTCGAACGGGTCCTGCACGTTGAAGGCTCCCAAGCGGAGGCCGCCGGCGGCCTCCACCGGCAGCGGCAGCGCCAGGCCCCGGTGCAGCGAGATGAGGCGCCCGGCGAAGTCGAAACGGGCGAAAACCTCGAAGAATTGGGCCAGGAGGGAGCCTGGAGGGGGGACACGGAGGGGTGGCTCCGTGCGGTGCCGCGTTCCCGGTGCCGGTGCCGCGTTCCCGGCACATCCCGGTGCATCCCGGCGCATCCCGGCGCTCACCCGCGCTCTCCGTGTTGGAGCTGCTGCCCAGGCGGGAGGCGTCGCGGGGGAAGCTGCAGTCCCAGCCCTCCACCACGCTGCGCTCGTTGGCCCCTGCGGAACAGCGAGGGGACACGGGGACGTGGGGACACAGGGACACGGGGATGTGGGGACACAGGGATGAGGGGACGAGGAGACAAAGGAACATGGGGACACGGGGATGTGGGAACACAGGGACACAGGGATGAGGGGACACGGGGATGTGGGAACACAGGGACACGGGGATGTGGGGAAACAGGGATGAGGGGACACGGGGACGTGGGGATGTGGGGACATGGGGACACAGGGACGTGGGACAGAGGGATGTGTGGACACGGGGACAGAGGGACATGGGGACACGGGGATGTGGAGACAAGGGGACACGGGGACAAAGGGACACAGGGACATGGGGATGTGGGGACGAGGGGACAAAGGGACATGGGCACACGGGGATGTGGGGATATGGGGACAAAGGGACATGGGGACGTGGGGACACGGGGATGTGGGGACAGAGGGATGTGGGGACGAGGGGACACGGGGACAGAGGGATATGGGGACAAGGGGACAGAGAGATGTGGGGACACGGGGATGTGGGGACGAGGGGACGTGGGGACAGAGGGACACGGGGACGCGGGGATGTGGGGACGAGGGGACAAAGACAGAAGGGGACACGGGGACAAAGGGATGTGGGGACAGAGGGACATGGGGACAAAGGGAGAAGGGGACATGGGGACACAGGGATAAAGGGATGTGGGGACGAAGGGACATGGAGACAAGGGAATATGGGGATGTAGGTACAAAGGAAGAAGAGAATACAGGGACGTGGGAACATGTGGGCGTGGGGACAAAGGGACATGGGGATGTGAGGACACAGGGACGTGGAGAGAAGGGAACATGGGGATGTGGGGACATGGGGACATAGGGACAAAGGGACATGGGGATGTGGGGACACAGGGATGTGGGGACGAAGGGAAAAGGGGACGTCGTGACACAGGGATGTGGGGACAAGGGGATACAGGGATGTGGGGACAGAGGGACATGGGGACACAGGGACGAGGGGAAGTGGGGACACAGGGGTGTGGGGACAAGGGGATACAGGGATGTGGGGACACAGGAATGTGAGGACAAGGGGATATGGGGACACGGGGATGTGGGGACGTGGGGACAAAGGGACATGGGAACATAGGGACACAGGGACATAGGGACAAAGGGACATGGGGACATGGGGACATAGGGACACGGGGACCCACCTGCCAGCTCGCGGAGCCGCGGCAGCGCGGGCAGCACCGGGGGGCTGCGCGTCTGCAGGAAGAAGAGCGCCAGCAGCGTCAGCGCGTAGCTGCTGAGCAGGGGACCGCCACCGCCTGCGGGGACACCGCGGTGGGGACAGCGCGTCAGGGCCACCCCCGGGCCACGCGGTCCCCCGCTCTGTCCCCCCGTGTCACCTGCCAGGTCCTGCCGCTTGGCCCAGTAGCGCAGGGCGTAGACCAGGGGCCGCACGCGGCGGTCGGCGTCGGCGCAGAGCCGCAGCAGGGCCGTGTTGCGCAGCGCCAGCCTGCGACACGGGGACGTCACCGCGCGCGTCCCCGTCACCGCCACCCGTTGGCACAACCCGTTTGTCGTTGTGACCACCTGTTGTCGATGCAGATGTCCCCCAGCAGCCCCGACTCCTTGTGCAGGAACTTGACGACGGGGCGGCGGGCGCCGGGGACGGGGCGCACGCGGCGCACGCCGGGGACGCAGCGCCGCAGCACCGCGGCCACCAGCTCCAGCGTCACCGGTGCCACCTCCGAGGGGACGTCCGGGTCCTCCCGGGGCCGCTGGGCTCCTTCCAGCTCCAGGAAAAGGTCCAGGTCGCAGCCGTGGACGTCGAAGCCGTTGACGGAGGAGCCGAAGGGCAGCACGGAGCAGCCTGGGGACGGCGGGGACGGCGGGGACAGCGTTTGGGGACAATGGTGTGTGCATGGGGACACCGGCATGCGCGTGGGGACACCGGCACGTGCGTGGGGACACCGGCACGCGCGTGGGGACAATGGGGACACCGGCCCGCGCGTGGGGACACCGGCACGCGCGTGGGGACAATGGCACGCGCGTGGGGACAATGGCACGTGCCTGGGGACACCGGCACGCGCGTGTGGACAATGGGGACACCGGCACGCGCGTGGGGACAATGGCACGCGCGTGGGGCACCAGCACGCGCCTGGGGACAATGGCATGTGCGTGGGGACAATGGCACGCGCCTGGGGACAATGCCACATGCGTGGGGACACCGGCAGGGACTCACCGGGGAAGAATTCCGTGAAAACCTCCTGGAAGAGGCTGACCAGGAGGCGCCGCAGGTGCCGCTCGGCCTCGCTCAGCTCCAGCAGCTCCACCAGCCGCTCCAGCTGCTCCTCTACCTGCCGGCACCGGCCCTGTCACCCGCTGCCACCTCGGGGCGTCCCCGACCCCTTGGGGACATCGGGGACCCCCCCTGGAACTTCCTCAGGGACCCCCAGGATCCCCCATGCAGGAGCCACCAGTCCCCGGGACTGTCCCCAAGAGCCACCGGTGGCCGTGACACCCCCAGGACTGTCCCCAAGAGCCCTGGTGGCCACAGCAGCCCTGGGGATCCCCCAGGACTGTCCCCAAGAGCCACCAGTGGCCACAACGGCCCTGGGGATCCCCCAGGACTGTCCCCAAGAGCCACCGGTGGCCGTGATGGCCCCAGGATTGTCCCCAAGAGCCACCAGTGGCCGCAACAGCCCTGGGGACCCCCCAGGAGGGTCCCCAAGAGTCACTGGTGGCTGTGACAGCCCCAGGACCGTCCCCAAGAGCCACTGGTGGCCCTGAACACCCAGCGGACCCCCCGGGACTGACCCCAAGAGCCACCGGTGGCTGTGACGGCCCCAGGATTGTCCCCAAGAGCCACCAGTGGCCATGACACCCCTGGGGACCCCCTGTGATCGTCCCCAGGAGCCACCGGTGGCCCTGAACCCCCTGGGGACCCCCCAGGACTGTCCCCAAGAGCCACCAGTGGCCGCAATGGCCATGGGGACCCCCCAGGAGGGTCCCCAAGAGTCACTGGTCACTGTGACACTCCCAGGATTGTCCCCAAGAGCCACCAGTGGCCACAATGGCCATGGGGACCCCCCAGGACTGTCCCCAAGAGTCACTGGTGACTGTGACACCCCCAGGACCGTCCCCAAGAGCCACTGGTGGCCCTGAACCCCCTGGGGACCCCCTGGGACTGTCCCCAGGAGCCACCAGTGGCCGCAACAGCCCTGGGGACCCCCCAGGAGGGTCCCCAAGAGTCACTGGTCACTGTGACACCCCCAGGATTGTCCCCAAGAGCCACCGGTGGCCGTGACACCCCCAGGACCGTCCCCAGGAGTCACCGGTGACCCTGACACCTCCAGGATTGTCCCCAAGAGCCACCGGTGACCCTGACACCCCCAGGATTGTCCCCACCGGTGGCCGTGACCCCCTGGATTGTCCCCCACTCACGTCCTGGGCCTGGCACAGGCTCCCGGCCACCTCCTGCCCCTCCAGCTCCTGCTGCTGCTGCCGCCGCCGGTGCCGGTGGCCGGTGCCGGTTCCGGTGCCGGTTCCGCTCAGGACGAAGGGCTGGTGGCGCCGGGGCCGCACGCGCAGGCGGCGCCCGTCCAGGCGGTGACAGGGACAGGCCAGCGCGCGGGTCTGCGCCGCCGCGTCCCGCAGCTCCACGATGGCGTAGGCGCCCTGGAACGGGATCGGGAATGGGATCGGGAATGGGATCGGGAATGGGGATTGGGAATGGGGATTGGCAACGGGGATTGGCAACGGGGATCGGAACGGGGATTGGGAATGGGATCGGGAATGGGGATTGGGAATGGGGATTGGGAATGGGGATTGGGAATGGGGATCGGAACGGGGATTGGGAATGGGGATTGGGAATGGGGATTGGGAATGGGATCGGAACGGGGATTGGGAACGGGGATTGGGAATGGGGATTGGGAATGGGGATTGGGAATGGGGATTGGGAATGGGGATTGGGAATGGGGATTGGGAACGGGGATCGGAACGGGGATCGGAACGGGGATCGGGAACGGGGATCGGCAATGGGATTGGGAATGGGGATTGGGAATGGGGATTGGGAATGGAGATCGGCAACGGGATCGGAACGGGGATTGGGAATGGGGATTGGGAATGGGATTGGGAACGGGGATCGGGAACGGGGATCGGCAATGGGGATTGGGAATGGGGATTGGGAATGGGATCAGAACGGGGATTGGGAACGGGGATTGGGAACGGGGATCGGGAACGGGGATCGGGAACGGGGATCGGGAACGGGGATTGGGAACGGGGATTGGGAACGGGATCGGAACGGGGATCGGAACGGGATCAGGAACAGGATTGGGAATGGGGATCGGGAATGGGATCGGGAATGGGGATCGGGAATGGGGATCGGGAATGGGGATCGGGAATGGGGATCGGGAATGGGGATCGGGAATGGGGATCGGCAACGGGATCGGAACGGGGATTGGGAATGGGGATCGGCAACGGGATCGGAACGGGGATTGGGAATGGGGATTGGGAACGGGATTGGGAACGGGGATCGGCAACGGGATTGGGAACGGGGATCGGCAACGGGATCAGAATGGGGGGTCGGGAATGGGGATTGGAACGGGATCGGGAATGGGGATCGGAATGGGGATTGGCCCCCAGGATCAGCATTGGGATTGGCGCCATCTGCGTCCCCTGTACCGGGATCGGCACTGGGATTGGCCCTGGGATTGGCCCTGTCTGCATTCCCAGCACCGCAATCAGCACTGGGATCGGCACTGGGATCAGCACTGGGATTGGCCCTGTCTGCATTCCCAGCACCAGGATCGGCACCGGGATCAGCACTGGGATTGGCCCTGTCTGCATCCCCAGCACCGGGGACCGGTGCCGGGAACTGGCACCAGGATCAGTGTCGGGAATTGGCAATGGAATTTGCACTGGGATCAGCGTCTTGCAGCTCCGTCTGCACTCCCAGCACTGGGATTGGCACCGGGATCGGCCCCGTCTGCATCCCCAGCACCGGGACCGGTACCGGGATCGGCCTCGTCTGCCACCCCAGCACCGGGACCGGCACTGGGATCAGTGCCAGGAATTGGCAACGGGATTGGCACCAGGATCACCAATGGGATTGGTACCGGGACTGGTACCGGGACAAGCACCGGGATTGTCCCCGTCTGCATCCCCAGCACCAGGACTGGAACCAGCACCGGGATCGGCACCGGGATTGGCCCCGTCTGCATCCCCAGCACTGGGATCAGCACTGGGATCGGCACCGGGATCGGCCCCGTCTGCACCCCCAGCACCGGAACCGGCACCGGGATCGGCCCCGTCTGCATCCCCAGAACTGGGACTGGCACCGGGACCAGCACCGGGATCGGCCCCATCTGCATCCCCAGCACCAGGACCGGAACCAGCACCGGGATCGACACCGGGATTGGCCCCGTCTGCATCCCCAGCACCGGGATCAGCACCGGGACCGGCCCCATCTGCATTCCCAGCACCGGGATCATCACCAGGATCAGTCCCGTCTGCATCCCCGGCACCGGCACCGGGACTGGCACCGGGATCGGCCCCGTCTGCATCCCCAACACCGGGATTGGCACCGGGACCGGCCCCGTCTGCATTCCCAGCACCGGGATTGGCACCGGGATCGGCCCCGTCTGCATTCCCAGCACCGGGATCGGCACTGGGATCAGCACCGGGACCGGCCCCGTCTGCATTCCCAGCACCGGGACCATCTCCGGGACGGCCCCCCCATCCCGGTACCTTGTCCTTGTCCATGACGACGGCGGCGACGTCCCCGAAGGCCCCGAAGTGGCGGGCGATGGCGGCGGCGCCGGTGCCGCGGGCGAAGCCGCTCACGAAGAGGCTGCGCCGGGTCTGGGCCCGGCGCCGCGCGCGGAGCCGCCGCAGCCGCCGGTGCTTCCGGCCGCGCAGGTGCTCGGCCAGGCTGGGCCCTGCGGGACGCGTCAGCGGAACCGGAACCGGCACCGGAACCGGCACCGGAACCGGAACCGGCCCGGGGCGGTTCTGCCCGGCCCGAATCCGGTTCCTCCCCCGGTTCGGGTCCGGTTCCCTCCCGTCCCGAGTCCGGTTCCTCCTCTGGTTCGGGTTGGGTCCTCCCCCGGTTCGGGTCCAGTTCCCCCCCATCCCGAGTCCGGTTCCTCCCCCTGGTCCGGACCCCGTTTCCCCCAGTCCAGGTCCGGTTCCGCCCCCATCTCGGGTCCGGTTCCTCCCCCGGTTCGGGTTGGGTCCTCCCCCGGTTCGGGTCCGGTTCCGCCCCCGTCCCGAGTCTGGTTCCTCCCCCGGTTTGGGTTGGGTCCTCCGCCGGTTCGGGTCCGGTTCCCCCCCGTCCCGAGTCCGGTTCCTCCCCCTGGTCCGGACCCCGTTTCCCCCAGTCCAGGTCCGGTTCTGCCCCCATCTCGAGTCCGGTTCATCCCCGGTTCAGGCTGGTTCCCCCTGGGCTGGGCTGGATCCGGCCCCCTGGTCCGGGTCCGGTTCCCCCCCATCCAGAGTCCGGTTCCCTCCCAGTCTGGATCCAGTTTCCCCCATCCCAAGCCCGGTTCCCCCCGGTCCCGGTCCGGTTCCGCCCCGGTTCGGGCCCCACTCACGGTTCGCGGCCGTCACTTGGCAGAGGCGGCAGCGGAACCCGCCGCGCGGCAGCGGCTCCACGTCGGACGCCCCGTCCGAATCCGGTTCCGATCCCGGTTCCGGCTCTGATCCCGGGTCCGATCCCGGTTCCGGCCCAGCGTCCGACTCCGGTTCCGGTTCCGATCCCGACTCCGATTCCGATCCCGGCCCCAGCTCCGATCCTGAGTCCGATCCCGGTCCCGGTTCCGCTCCCAGCTCCGATCCCGGTACCGGCTTCGGTTCCGAACCCTGTTCCAGCCCCGACCCCGGTTCCGGCTCCGGTTCCGAACCCGGTTCCAGCCCCGATCCCAGCTCCGATCCCGGTCCCGATCCCAGCTCCGATCCCGGTCCCGACTCCGGTTCCGGCTCCGGTGCCGGTTCCGGCTCCCGGTCCCGCTCCATAACGGCCCGCGCGCCCCTCGTCCTCCCGCCTTTAACTTCCCCGGGAAACTTCCGCCGGAAGCGGGTCCGCCGCCAACACCGCTCCCCCATTGCGCTTCCGGCAGAGTCCAGCCCGCCGCTAAAACCGCTCCCCCATTGCACTTCCGGCGGAAGCGATTCCGCCCCCACCACCGCTCCCCCATTGCGCTTCCGGCGGAGACGATTCCGCCGCCAAACCCGTCCCCCATCGGCCGTTTCCGGCGGCCGCCGCCGTCCCCCGGTGCCGGTACCGGTGCTGCAGAAAAGGCGCCCGTTTATTTCCGGTCGCTACAGGCGCGGGAACAGCTCGAGATAAAAAACCGGCGCGACCATGTACAAAAGGGGGGGGGGGTTGGGGGGGGCGGGGGCCGCTCCGAGACTCCCCCCGCCCCCCCCCCAGCGCGGTCGCTATGGAAATAAAAAAATTACAAAAGAGGGCGTGGCCCGGCGGCGAGGGGGGCGTGGCCCGGCGGGAGGGGGCGCGGCCTCGCTGGGGGCGTGGCCCGGTGGGAGGGGGCGAGGCCCGGCGGGAGGGGAGGCGTGGCCCGGTGGGAGGGGGCGCGGCCTCGCTGGGGGCGTGTCCTCGCCGGGGAGGGGGCGCGGCCTCGTGGTCTCGCCGAGGGGGGGGTGGTCTTCGCTGGGGGGGCGTGGCCACGCCGGGAGGGGGCGCGGCCGCGCCGGGGGCGTGTCCTCGGCGGGAGGGGGCGTGGCCGCGGCGGGAGGGGGCGGGGTCAGTCCTCCAGGACGATGGGCTCGGAGGTGCTGGCGGGGTGGGGGGGCGCGGGGGGCGCCGGGGCCGTGGCCCCGCCCACCCCGGGCCGGGGGGGTTTGGGCCGCAGGGGCAGGTGGGGGCGGCGGGCGGCCCGGCGGAGCTCCGCGTGGGACAGGGCCTTGCGCAGGGCCCTATGGGGGGGGACACGGGGAGGGGGGGTCAGCGAGGGACGGCCACCGCCGGGGACACCAACACCCCCGGGGCCACCAACACCCCCTGGGCCACCAACACCCCCCAGGGACACCAACATCCCCAGGGCCACCAACACCCCCCAGAGACACCAACAGCCTCCCCAGGGCCACCAACACCCCCCAGGGCCACCAACACCCCCCCAGGGCCACCAACAGCCTCCCCAGGGCCACCAACACCCCCCCAGGGACACCAACAGCCCCCCAGGGACACCAACAGCCCCCCAGGGTCACCAACAGCCCCAGGGCCACCCATAGACCCCACAGGGCCACCAACACCCCCAGGGCCACCACAGACCCCTTCAGGGTCACCAACACCCCCAGGGCCACCAACACTCCCCCAGGGACACCAACACCCCCCCAGGGTCACCCATAGACCCCACAGGGCCACCAACACCTCCAGGGCCACCCATAGACTCCACAGGGCCACCAACACCCCCCAGAGACACCAACAGCCTCCCCAGGGCCACCAACACCCCCCAGGGCCACCAACACCCCCCCAGGGCCACCAACAGCCTCCCCAGGGCCACCAACACCCCCCCGGGGCCACCAACACCCCCAGGGCCACCAACACCCCCCCAGGGACACCCATAGACCCCCAGGGCCACCAACACCCCCAGGGCCACCCACAGACCCCCCAGGGTCACCACAGACCCCCCAGGGTCACCACAGACCCCTCCAGGGTCACCAACACACCCAGGGCCACCAACACCCCCTGGGCCACCAACACCCCCCAGGGCCACCAACAGCCTCCCCAGGGCCACCAACACTCCCCAGGGACACCAACACCCCCTGGGCCACCCATAGCACCCCCAGGGCCACCCACAGACCCCTCCAGGGTCACCAACCCAGGGCCATCAACACCCCCCAGGCCACCAATACCCCCGCCAGGGACACCAACACCTCCAGGGCCACCCACAGACCCCACAGGGCCACCAACACCCCCAGGGCCACCACAGACCCCTTCAGGGTCACCAACACCCCCAGGGCCACCAACACTCCCCCAGGGACACCAACACCCCCCCAGGGTCACCCATAGACCCCACAGGGCCACCAACACCTCCAGGGCCACCCATAGACTCCACAGGGCCACCCATAGACCCCACAGGGCCACCAACACCCCCAGGGACACCAACACCCCCCCAGGGACACCAACACCCCCCCAGGGCTACCCATAGACCCCACAGGGCCACCAACACCCCCAGGGCCACCACAGACCCCCCCAGGGTCACCAACACACCCAGGGCCACCAACACCCTCAGAGGTACCCACAGCCCCTGCCAGGGCCACCCCCTAGGGCCACCAACAGCCCCCCCAGGGCCACCAACACCCCCAGGGCCACCCATAGACCCCACAGGGCCACCAACACCCCCAGAGCCATCAACACCCCCAGGGCCACCCATAGCCCCCCACACTGTCCCCCTCCACTTGGTGTCCTTGGTGGCCACGAAGACCACGGGGTTGGGGACAAACCTCGAGGCTCCTCCCCTCTCATGATGGGTCCCCCCTGCCCCATAGCTGCCCCCCCTGCCCCATAGCTGCCCCCCCGCCCCATAGCTGTCCCCCTGCCCCATAGCCGCCCCCCATTGCCCCACTAGCCCCACCTGGTGTCCTTGGTGGCCACGAACACCACGGGGTTGGGGGCATCGGCCGGGTTCAGTTTCTGCCTCTTGGCGGCCGGTTGGGAGCCCCCCCGCAGGCCCCCCCCGGCCGCCGCCGCCGCGCGCCCATTGGTGGAGAAGGGCAGCCCCGCCCCCGGCACCTGCGCCACGCCCGCCGCGTCAGGCCACGCCCACCGCGTGCGGCTCCGCCCCCTCAGTGGGTTTCCAGAGGCCCCACCCCCCAGCGCGTTCCCCATAGGCCCCTCCCCTTGCCAAGCACTTAGGCCACGCCCCCCTGCACACACACCCTTCACAGGCCCCTCCCCTTGTCAATCATGGCAGGCCCCACCCAAACTCCTCCACGACCCGCCTCCCTGTCAATCACACAACTGGCCCCGCCCCTTGTCAACCACACCAGGCCCCACCCCCCACTACCCTTAAGCCCCACCTCCCCAACCCTAACCCCGCCCCTTCCCTAGACCCCACCTCCTTTCCCCAAAGCCCCACCCCTTTCCAAAAGCCCCGCCCATCCATCCACCTACCCCCATGAACCACGCCCCCTCCCCAACCCCACCCCTTTCCCACAAACCCCGCCCCCCAACCACAACTCAACTCCACAGTCCGGGCCCCGCCCCTTCCCTAGGCCCTGCCCCCCTTTCCATAAGCCACACCCCTTTCTCATAACCCCCACCCCCATCCAGCCTTAGCCCCGCCCCTCCCAACAGCCCCCACCCCTTTCCCAAAAGCCCTGCCCACCCCAGGCCCCACCCCTTCCTCGAGGACCCACCCTTTCCCCAAGCCCCGCCCCCATTCCTCTGCCCCACGACCCAGACCCCGCCCCTTCCCCACAGCCCCAACCCCTCAGTGCAGGCCCCGCCCCTCACCGGAGACCCCACCCTTCCCCGCAGGCCCCTCCCTGCTGGCCCCATCCCCTCCCCGCAGGCCCCGCCCCCCGCTCAGGCCCCGCCTCTCCCCGCTGGCCCCAGCCCCTCGGGTGCAGGCCCCGCCCCCTCCCTGCAGACCCCACCCTTCCCTGCAGACCCCACCCTTCCCCGCACGCCCCTCCCCTCCCCACCGCCCCGCCCCCTCTTAGGCCCCGCCCCTCCCTGCTGGCCCCAGCCCCTCAGTGCAGGCCCTGCCCCCCGCTCAGTCCCCGCCCCGGTCCCGCAGGCCCCGCCCCGGCCCCGCCCCCGTACCCGCAGGCCCCGCCCCCGTACCCGCGGGCCGCGGTGGCCGTCGGCCCCGCTCTCGTAGCCCCTCTTGCCCACGAGCCCGGCCAGGCCGCGGCTCTGGCTCAGCTGGTTGCGGTTAATGGGGGTCTTGGAGCCCCGCGGCGCCCGCGGCTTCAGGGGGGCCTGTGCGGCTGCGGGGGGGGGGAGAGGGGGCGGAGTCAGTGACTGCGGGGGGGCGGGGCCAGCAACCGGGGGGGTGAGGGGGCGGGGCCAGAGATCGTGGGGGGGGTGAGGGGGCGGGGTCAGAGACCCGTGGGGTGGGGTCAGCGAGCATGGGGGGGGTGAGGGGGCGGGGTCAGCGACTCCTGGGGCGGGGCCAGCGACCGTGTGGGGGGGGTGAAGAGGCGGGGTCAGAGACCTGTGGGGTGGGGTCAGCGACCACGGGAGGGGTGAGGGGGCGGGGCCAGCGACCGTGGGGGGGGGGGGTGAGGGGGCCGGGTCAGCAACCGTGGGGGGGGGGGGCGAGGGGGGCGGGGTCAGTGACCAGGGGGCGGGGCCAGAGACCCACAGGGCGGGGTGAGCAACCTGGGGGGGGGGGGTGAGGGGGCGGTGCCCCATAGGGCAGGGACCCTATAACCCGCCCCCCAGCCCCACATACAGCCCCAGGGGTGCCCCACAATCACCCCCAGCCCCACATACGGCCCTGGGGGTGCCCCATAGGGTGCCGCAGGGACCCCATAACCCCCCCAGCCCCACATACAGCCCTGGGGGTGCCCCATAGGGTGCCGCAGACACCCCATAACCCCCCCAGCCCCACATACAGCCCTGGGGGTGCCCCATAGGGTGCCGCAGGGACCCCATAACCCCCCCAGCCCCACATTCAGATGTGTGGGTGCCCCATAGGGCGCCCCACACCCCCCCAGCCCCACATACAGCCCCGGGGCTGCCCCATGGGGCGCCCCACACCCCCTCCAGCCCCACACGCGGCCCCAGGGCTGCCCCATAGGGCGCCCCACACCCCCCCCAGCCCCACATACAGCCCCGGGGCTGCCCCATAGGGTGCCCCACACCCCCTCCAGCCCCACACGTGCCCCCAGGGGTGCCCCATAGGGTGCCCCACACGCCCCCCAGCCCCACATACAGCCCCGGGGCTGCCCCATAGGGCGCCCCACACCCCCTCCAGCCCCACACGCGGCCCCAGGGCTGCCCCATAGGGCGCCCCACACGCCCCCCAGCCCCACACGCGCTCACCCAGCTCCTTGACGATGGCGGCCAGGGGCAGCCGGGCCAGCGGGAGGATCTTGAGCGGCGCCTTGGCCGCCTTGGGCAGCCGCACGGAGCCTGCGCGGGGCAACCGCCGGAACAGCCGGAACAGGGAGGAGACCAGCCGGGAACATCGGGAATGGGGAGGGAAACAACCAGGAACGGGGGATAAAACAACAGAAAACACCATGAACAGCTGTTCAAAATCTCCCATTTCCCCCCCTTTCCCCCTCTTCCTCCTCATTCCCCCCCATTTTTCCCCTCTTCCTCCCCATTCCCCCTGCCCATTTCCCCCCTCTTCCCCCCCATTCCCCCCCTCTTCCCCTCCATTCCCCCATTTCCCCCTTCTTCTTCCCCATTCCCCCTCTTCCCCCCATTTCCTCCTTCTTCCCATCCATTCCCCCATTTCCCTCCTCTTCCTCCCCATTCTCCCCTCTTCCCCTCCATTCTCCCATTTCCCCCCTCTTCCTCCTTATTCCCCCTCTTCCTCCCCATTTCCCCATCCCCATTTCTCCCCTCTTCTTCCCCATCCCCCCCCTCCCCATTCCCCCCCATTCCCACTCCCATTCCCAATCCCAGTTCCATTCCAATTCCCATCCCCATCCCCATCCCATCCCCATCCCATCCCCATCCCCACCCCCAATCCCATCCCCATCCCAATCCCATCCCCACTCCCATCCCCATCCCATCCCCATTCCCATTCCCATCCCCGTCCCCATCCCATCCCCATCCCATCCCCGTCCCCATCCCATCCCTATCCCCATCCCATTCCCATCCCCATCCCATCCCCATCCCATTCCCATCCCCGTCCCCATCCCCATCCCATCCCCATCCCCATCCCATCCCCATCCCCACTCCCATCCCCATCCCCGTCCCCATCCCATCCCCATCCCATTCCCATCCCCGTCCCCATCCCATCCCCATCCCATCCCCATCCCCATCCCATCCCCATCCCAATCCCATCCCCATCCCCATCCCATTCCCATCCCCATCCCCACTCCCATCCCCATCCCATCCCCATTCCCATTCCCATCCCCGTCCCCATCCCATCCCCATCCCATTCCCATCCCCATCCCATTCCCATCCCCATCCCATCCCCATCCCCATCCCATCCCTATCCCCATCCCATTCCCGTCCCCATCCCATTCCCATCCCCGTCCCCATCCCATCCCATCCCCATCCCATTCCCATCCCCGTCCCCATCCCCACTCCCATCCCCATCCCCATCCCAATCCCATCCCCATTCCCATCCCCGCTCACCCTCTGCCTTGATGGCCCCGGCGTTGACGGGCGCGTAGGGGCGGCGGGCGGCGCGCCGCGGCCGCAGGATGTCCCGGCACACGCGCCGCGCCAGCCGCGTCAGCTTGGTGGTCTGCAGCAGGAACGTCTGCCGGTTCTTGGCCAGCAGCTTGGCCCGGCTGGCGCTGCTGGCGTAGGGCGACAGGCTCTGCGCCTCGGGCCGCGGCACGTGGCCCCGCGAGTGCGGCTCCTGCGGTGACAGGGGACATGGGGACATGGGGACATCAGCTTGGGGTGGCCTCCAAGGAAAGGGGCATTGCCCACGCCCAAAATGCCCCTTTTCCCCATCTAAAAGGGCACTTGTTTCCCCCAAAAAGCACATTTATTCCCCCCGTGAGTATGGCTCCTGCGGTGATAGGGGACATGAGGACATGGGGGACATGGGGGGACAGCGCCTTGGGGTGGCCTCCAAGAAAGGGGCATTGCCCACATCCAAAATGCCCCTTTTCCCCATCAAAAAGGGCACTTGTTTCCCCAAAAAAGCACATTTTCTGCACCAAAATAAACATTTCTTTGCCGCGAGTGCAGCTCCTGCCATGGGGACATGGGGACAGTGGCTTGGGGTGGCCTCCAAGGAAAGGGGCATTGCCCACACCCAAAATGCCCCTTTTCCCCATCAAAAGACCCATTTCTTCCCCCTGCGAGTGCGGCTCCTGCGGTGACAGGGGACATGGGGGACATGAGGACATGGGGGACATGGGGACATGGGGGGACATGGGGGACATGAGGACATGGGGACATGGGGAACATGAGGACATGGGGGACATGAGGACATGGGGGACATGGGGGACATGGGGGGACATGAGGACATGGGGGACATGGGGGACATGGGGGGACATGGCCCGGCTGGCGCTGCTGGCGTAGGGGGACAGGCTCTGCGCCTCGGGCCGCGGCACGTGGCCCCGCGAGTGCGGCTCCTGAGGGGACATGGGGACACGGGGACAGCGGCTTGGGGTGGCCCCCGAAGGAAGGGGCATTGCCCGCACCCAAAATGCCCCTTTTCCCCATCTAAAAGGGCACTTGTTTCCCCCAAAAAGCACGTTTCCCCCCATCAAAATGCTCCTTAATTCCCCCCAAAATGCCCATTTAACATGCCCATTTATTCCCCCAAAATGCCTGTTTCCCCCACCAAAAAAACCCCGTTTATTCCCCCCAAAATGCCCGTTTATTCTCCCCAAAATGCCTGTTTATTCCCCCCAAAATGCTCATTCTTTCCCCCCAAAAGACCCTTTATCCCCCCCAAAAAAGCCTCTTTCCACCACCAAAAAGCCATTTGTTCCCCCCAAAACGCCCGTTTCTTCGCCCCCCCCCCAAATGCCCATTTATTCCCCCCAAAAACCTGTTTGCTTCCCCAAAAACGTCGTCTTCCTCACTGCGGGGTAGTCCCGCCCCTTCATCAGACTCCACCCTTTTCCCTAAGCCCCGCCCCTCTTCCGAGGCCCTGCCCCTCCCCAAGCCCCACCCATTCCCCCAGCCCCACCCATTCCCCCAAGCCCCGCCCCTCCCCAAGCCCCTCCCCAAGCCCCACCCGTTCCCTCAGCCCCGCCCCTCCCCAAGCCCCACCCATTCCCCAGCCCCACTCCTCTCCCCCAAGCCCCACCCCACCCCAAGCCCCTCCCCAAGGCCCACCCCCTTTCCCCCAGGCCCCACCCCCTTTCCCCAGGCCCCGCCCCTTTCCCCCAGGCCCCGCCCCTCACCGCGGGGCCGCGCGCGGCGCCCTCCAGCTGCGTGGGGGTCTTGAGCCCCCCGTACTTCTTCCAGTAGATCCAGCACGAGGCGCAGAGGCGGCACTGCATGTTGGGGGGGCCCCACGCGTACCACTGCGCCGACTGCGTCGCTGGGGGGGGGAAAGGGGTGAGGACCCCCCCAAAAACACGGGGAGACCCCAAAAACCCGGGGAGACCCCCAAAAAACACGGGAGAGTCCCCCCAAAAACCCGGGAGAGCCCCCAATGCAGAGATCCCCCTGGCACTGCATGTTGGGGGGGCCCCACGCGTACCACTGCGCCGACTGCGTCGCTGGGGGGGGGAACGGCGTGAGGAGCCCCCCAAAAACACGGGGAGACCCCAAAAACCCGGGGAGACCCCCAAAAAACACGGGAGAGTCCCCCAAAAAACACGGGAGAGCCCCCAATGCAGAGACCCCCCCGGCACTGCATGTTGGGGGGGCCCCACGCGTACCACTGCGCCGACTGCGTCGCTGGGGGGGGGGAACGGCGTGAGGACACCCCCTGGAATGTGGGGAGACCCCCCAAAACCCGGGGAGACCCCCCAAAAACACGGGAGAGTCCCCAATGCAGAGACCCCCCTCCGGCACTGCATGTTGGGGGGCCCCACGCGTACCACTGCGCCGACTGCGTCGCTGGGCGGGGGGAAAGGGGTGAGGACACCCCCAAAAACACGGGGAGACCCCCAAAAACCCGGGGAGACCCCCCAAAAACCCGGAGAGACACCCCAAAAACCTGGGGAGACCCCCTCAAAACCCGGGAGAGCCCCCAATGCAGAGACCCCCCCGGCACTGCATTTTGGGGGGGCCCCACGCGTACCACTGCGCCAACTGCGTCGCTGGGGGGGGGAACGGCATGAGGACCCCCCCAAAAAACCCGGGGAGACCCCCAAAAAACACGGGGAGACCCCCCAAAAACCTGGGGAGACCCCAATGCAGAGACTCCCCCCCCCGGCACTGCATGTGCCCACCCCACTGTGTCCCTGTGTCCCCCCCGTGTCCCTCCATGTCCCCGTGTCCCCCCGTGTGTCCCCATGTCCCCTCATGTCCCCCCTGTGTCCCCTCCTGTCCCGTCATGTCCCCATATCCTCCCCGTGTCCCTCTATGTCCCCCCGCCCCACCTGTGTCCCCGTGTCCCCCATTCCCATGTCCTCTGTCCCCTTGTGTCTCTTCATGTCCCCATGCCTCCCCATGTCCCCATCTCTCCCCATGTCCCCTGTCCTCTTGTGTCCCCATACCCTCCCCGTGTCCCCTGTCCCCTCGTGTCCCCATACCCTCCCCGTGTCCCCTGTCCCCTCGTGCCCCCTGTGTCCCCTGTCCCCTCATATCCCCATGCCTCCCCCTGTCCCCATGTCCTCCCCATCCCCTGATGTCCCCATGTCTCCCCATGTCCCCCCACGTCCCCATGCCTTCCCCTGTCCCTGTGTCCCCTGTCTCCCCATGCCCCCATGTCCTCCCATGTCCCCCTGTGTCCCATGTCCCCCCCGTGCCCCTGTCCTCCCGGGTCCCCTATCCCCTCATGTCCCCATGTCCCCCCATATCCTCCCTGTATCCTCCCCATGTCTCCCCATGTCCCCATGACTCCCCATATCCCCCCTGTCCCCCCGTGTCCCCGCACTCACTGTGGCAGCTCTCGCACGTCAGCCCCTTCTGGAAGGCGCCTCCGTTGAGGCCGGGCTTGGAGCCCACCGAGATGATCTGGTTGGGGTTGGGCTTGGTGCTGGGGGGGGGACACGGGGACAGAGGGGGTCAGGGACACCCCCCCCGTGTCCCCATGTCCCCAACGTGTCCCCAACGTGTCCCCATACTCACTATGTGGGGATATAGACTTGCTTCAACTTGCTGTCGGCCTCCGCCGCCTTCAGCCGCTTCTGGGGGGGGCGCGGGGGGGTGAGGGGGGTCCGGAGCCCCCCCCTTGTCCCCACATTGAGGGGGACCCCCCCCGAGCCCCCCCCACAACCCCCAAGTTCATCGGCGAGCGCCAAATGACACCAAAACTGGCCCCACGTTGGGCCCCGTGGTGACACCCCTGTCCCCATGGTGACAGCCTGTCCCCATGGTGACATTCCCGTCCACACGGTGACACCCCCTGTACCCATGTTGAGTCCCATGGTGACACCCCATCCACACAACAAGCCCCATGGTGACACCCCCATCCCCATGGTGACAGCCTGTCCCCATGGCGACACCACCTGTCCCCCCATTGAGCCCCACGGTGACACCCCCTGTCCCCACATTGAGCCCTGTGGTGACACGCCGTCCCCACGGTGCCACCCTGTCCCCACACTGAACCCTGTGGTGTCACCTGGTCCCCACAGTGCCACCCTGTCCCTGCACTGAACCCCATGGTGCCACCCTGTCCCCACACTGAACCCCGTGGTGTCACCTGGTCCCCACGGTGTCACCTGGTCCCCACGGTGCCACCTCTGTCCCCACACGGAGCCCCATGGTGTCACCTCGTCCCCACGGTGCCACCCTGTCCCCACACTGAACCCCATGGTTTTCACCTGGTCCCCATGGTGTCACCTGGTCCCCACAGTGACACCCCCTGTCCTCACACTGAACCCCATGCTGTCACCTGGTCCCCACAGTGCCACCCTGTCCCCCCGGTGTCACCCCGTCCCCACGGTGCCACCCTGTCCCCGCACCGAACCCCCTGGTGTCACCCGGTCCCCACGGTGCCACCCCATCCCCACACTGAACCTCATGGTGTCACCTGGTCCCCACGGTGCCACCCCGTCCCCATGGTCCCACCCTGTCCCCGCACTGAACCCCATGGTCCCATCCTGTCCCCACGGTGCCACCCTGTCCCCACACTGAACCCCATAGTGTCACCCCGTCCCCACGGTGCCACCCTGTCCCCACACTGAATCCCCTGGTGCCACCCTGTCCCCACGGTGCCACCCTGTCCCCACACTGAATCCCATGGTGCCACCCTGTCCCCATGGTGCCACCCTGTCCCCACCCCGTCCCCGCGGTGCCACCGCGTCCCCACCTGCTGGATGTAGCGGTCCGTGGTCTTCCACATGTAGTAGAACTGCACGATGCTGGCCAGCGACTTCCAGGGCAGCTGCGCGGCGACGGTGACACCGACAACACGTCACCCCCGCCCCGGGGACCCCACGGGGGCGTCCCCACGTCCCCGGTGCCACTCACGAAGTCCTGCCGGATGTCATTGAAGTCCTTCCCGTACTTTTCCAGCGCCTCCTCGAAGAGCATGGCCTCGGACGCCGACCATTCCTCCATCTCGTCCCGGCACAGCACGGGGCCGCCCTGCGGCACCAGCGTGGCCATGGCCCGCGCCAGCTCGTAGCCGTTGCGCTGCAGCGTGTCCATGGCGTGGAACTGTCCCCGAGGGTGACAGGGGGGACACGTGAGCGGTGTGGAGAGACCCCACGGGGTCACGCGCGGGTTGGTGGCGCTTGGGGACTCACCAGGGTGATGTCGCGCGAGGCGGCCGCCGCGCTCATGTGCAGGCTGGGCTGGCGGATGGAGCTGCTGCAGTCGAGGGCGCGCGCGAAGGTGCCCACGGCCCTGGGGACATCGTAGGGGGTGACAAAGGTGACAGGGGACAGCGGGTGACAGCACGGACCCTCCCGGTGTCCCCTGTCCCCTCCCGATGCGCCACACTCATGGGCTGCCCCATGGAGCTGCTGCAGTCAAGGGCGCATGCGAAGGTGCCCACGGCCCTGGGGACATCGTAGGGGGTGACAAGGGACAGCACGGACACCCCTGGTGTCCCCTGTCCCCTCCTGGTGTCCCCTGTCCCCTCCTGTCCCCCCTGTCCCCTCCCGATGCGCCACACTCATGAGCTGCCCCATGGGGCTGCCCTATGGAGCTGCTGCAGTCGAGGGCGCGCGCGAAGGTGCCCACGGCCCTGGGGACATCGTAGGGGGTGACAAAGGTGACAGGGGACAGTGGGTGACAGCACGGACCCTCCCGGTGTCCCCTGTCCCCCTGCAAAGAGCCACACTCATGGGCTGCCCCATGGAGCTGCTGCAGTCGAGGGCGCGCGTGAAGGTGCCCACGGCCCTGGGGACATCACAGGGGGTGACAAGGGACAGCATGGACCCCCCTGGGTGTCTTCTGTCCCCTCCTGGTGTCCCCTGTCCCTTCCTGAAAGCACTGTACTCATGGGCTGCCCCATGGAGCTGCTGCAGTCAAAGGCGCACGCAAAGGTGCCCACGGCCCTGGGGACATCGCAGGGGGTGACAGGGGACAGCATGGACCCCCCTGGGTGTCTTCTGTCCCCCCCAGTGTCCTCTGTCCCCCTCAGTGTCCCCTGTTCCGCCCCAGTGACCCCTGTCCCCTCCCAATGCGCCGTTCCCATGGGCTGCCCCATGGAGCTGCTGCAGTCGAGGGCGCACGTGAAGGTGCCCCCGGCCCTGGGGACATCGTAGGGGGTGACAAGGGTGACAGGGGACAGCGGGTGACAGCACAGACCCTCCTAGTGTCCCCTGTACCCTCCTGAAAGCACTGTGCTCATGGGCTGCCCCATGGAGCTGCTGCAGTTGAAGACGCACGCGAAGGTGCCCACGGCCCAGGGGACATCGTAGGGGGTGACAGGGGACAGCACAGACCCCGCTGGTGTCACCTGTCCCCTCCTGGTGTCCCCTGTCCCCTCCTGAAATCACTGTGCTCATGGGCTGCCCCATGGAGCTGCTGCAGTCGAGGGCGCGCGTAAAGGTGCCCACGGCCCTGAGGACATCACAGGGGGTGACAAAGGTGACAGGGGACAGCGGGTGACAGCATGGACCCTCCCAGTGTCCCCTGTCCCCTCCCGGTGTCCCCTGTCCCCCTTCAAATCACCGTGCTCATGGGCTGCCCCATGGAGCTGCTGCAGTCCAGGGTGCCCCCAAAGGTGCCCATGGCCCTAGGGACATCGCAGGGGGTGGCAGGGGGTGACAGGGGGTGTCATCGCGGCCCCCCGGTGTCCCCAGTGTCCCCTGTCCCCTCACCGAGCCACCACCAGGAACTGGTCGATCTGCCGGTCCGTGAGGGGGTTGTCGGGGTCCCAGACCTTCATCTCCATCTTCTGCTGGTTGCGGTTGTCCGACTCGCCTGGGGGGACCCCAAAACTTTTAATGACCCCCAAAACCTTTAATGACCCCCCAAAATCCTTTAATGACCCCCCAAAATCCTTTAATGATCCCCAAAACCTTTAGTGATCCCCAGAATCCTTTAATGATCCCCAGAATCCTTTAACGACCCCCAAAAATCCTTTAATGATCCCCAAAACCCTGAATGACCCCCCAAAACCCTTTAGTGATCCCCAGAATCCTTTAATGGCCCCCCAAAACCTTTAATAACTCCCCAATAAACTTTAATAGATCCTCGAAAACATTTAATACCCCCCAAAACCTCTAATAACCCCCCAAATCCTTTAATAACCCCCCCAAAAATCTTTAATGATCCCCCAAATCCTTTAATGACCCCTCAAGGCCTTTAACGACCTCCAAAATCCTGTAATAACCCCCCCAAAAACTTAAATGACCCCCAAAATCCATTAATGACCCCCCAAACCTTTAATAACCCCCAAATCCTTTAATAACCCCCCAAAAAAAACCTTTAATGATCCCCTAAATCCTTTAATGACCTCTCAAAACCTTTAATGACCCCCGAAATCTATTAATAGCCCCCCAAAAAACCTTTAATGATCCCCCAAATCCTTTAATGACCCCTCAAAACCTTTAATGATCCCCCAAAACCTTTAATGATCCTCCAAAACCTATTAATAACCCCCAAAACCTTTAGTAACCCCCCAAACCTTTCATGACCCCCCCAAAACCTTTCATGACCCCCCAAATCCTTTCCCGCCCCCCCAGCCCTTCCCGGCCCCGCACCCTCCGCCAGGCGCTCGGGAATTTCCGCCTGGAATTTGCAGCCCACGCGGATCTCGCCCTGGTCGGCCAGGAGCGTCTTCTGCACCGGGTCGAACACCAGCGAGTAGAAGAAGCAGTCCTGAAAAAGGGGCAATTAGGGGTGTTAATTAATTAATTGTCACCCCCCCCGTGTCCCTCCATGTCCCTGTGTGTCCCCATGTGTCCCCTCTGTGTCCCTATGTCCCTCCATGTCCCCACGTATCCCGTGTGTCCCCCCATGTCCCCTCATGTGTCCCCTCTGTGTCCCCACGTGTCCCTCAAATAGCCACGAGTAGAAGAAGCAGTCCTGAAAAAAGGGCAATTAGGGGCGTTAATTAATTAATTGTCACCCCCCCCCGTGTCCCTCCATGTCCCTGTGTGCCCCCATGTGTCCCCTCTGTGTCCCTATGTCCCCCCATGTCCCCACGTGTCCCCTCTGTGTCCCCACGTGTCCCTCAAATACCCGCAAGTAGAAGAAGCAGTCCTGAAAGAGGGGCAATTAGGGGTCTTAATTAATTGTCACCCCGCTGTGTCCCTCCATGTCCCTGTGTGTCCCCATGTGTCCCCTCTGTGTCCCTATGTCCCTCCATGTCCCCACGTATCCCGTGTGTCCCCCCATGTCCCCACGTGTCCCCTCTGTGTCCCCACGTGTCCCTCGAATATCCTTGAGTAGAAGAAGCAGTCCAGAAAAAGGGGCAATTAGGGGCCTTAATTAATTAATTGTCACCCTCCTGTGTCCCTCCATGTCCCCGTGTGTCCCCATGTGTCCCCTCTGTGTCCCTATGTGTCCCTCAAATACCCACGAGTAGAAAAAGCAGTCCTGAAAAAGGGGCAATTAGGGCCCTTAATTCATTAATTGTCATTTCCCCTATATCCCTCCATGTCCCTGTGTGTCCCCATGTGTCCCCTCTGTGTCCCTCCATGTCCCCATGTGTCCCTCAAATACCCGCGAGAAAAAACAGTCCTGAAAAAGGGGCAATTAGGGGCCTTAATTCATTAATTGCCACCCCCCCGTGTCCATCCATGTCCCCTGTGTGACCCCTCTGTGTCCCTATGTGTCCCTCAAATACCCACGAGCAGAAAAAGCAGTCCTGAAAAAGGGGCAATTAGGGACCTTAATTCATTAATTATCATTTTCCCTATATCCCACCATGTTCCTGTGTCCCCACGTTCCCTCTGTGTCCCCATGTGTCCCTGCATGTCTGCCATGTCCCTGCATATCCTCGTGTTCCCCCGCATGTCCCCTGTGTCCCCATGTCCCTGCCATGTCCCCACTATGTTCCTGGATCCCCATGTGTCCCTGCATGTCCCCGTATGTCCCCTGTGTCCCCATGTCCCTGCCATGTCCCCATGTCCCCCGTGTCCCCACGTCCCTGCCATGTCCTCCCTGTGTTCCCGGATCCCCATGTGTCCCTGCATGTCCCCCGTGTCCCCACATGTCCCCCACGTCCCCATGTCCCCCGTGTCCCCCCCCATGTCCCCCGTGTCCCCACCTCCTTTTCCAGGTACTGGCCCAGGATGTCGGTCTCGTTGAGGAGGGTCACGCTGCACTTCCCGCTGTGGGGACACGGGGACAGCGTCACGGGCGGACACGGGGGACAGGGGAGGGGACACGGGGACGGCGTCACGGGGGGACACGGGGACAACATCACGCGGGGGACACGGGGGACGGGAAATGGGGGGACAGGAGAGGATGGGGGAGATAGGAAGGGACTGGGGATACAGGAGGGGACACAAGGGACGGGGGGGCGACATGGGGGACGAGGGGACACAGGGACAGCATCACATGAAGGACATGGGGGACAGAGGGGACAGGGAATGGGGGGACAGGAGAGGGGACAAGGAGGGGGGAAGGGACACGGGACAGGGGAGGGGGCACGGGGGATGGGAGGGACACAGGAGATGAGGGAGGGGACATGGGACGGGGGACACAGGACAAAAGGGGGGCACAGGGGACAGTGGAGGGGACATGGAGGACACAAGGGACAGGGGAGGGGCGGGGGAGGACACAGGGGACCAGGGAGGGGACACGGGGGACAGGAGAGGGGACAGGGGATGGGGGGACACAAGGGACAGGAAGGGACACGGGGGACGGGGGACACAGGGTACAAGGGAGGGGACACGGGGGACGGGGAGGGGACACGGGATGGGGGGACAGAAGGGATGAGAGAGGGGACACGGGGGACAGGAAGGGACATGGGGGACAGGAAGGGACACGGGGGACGAGGGAGGGGGACACGGGGGATGGAGGACACAGGGGACGAGGGAGGGGACACGGGAGGGGGACACAGGGGAGGGGGACAGGGGATGAGAGAGGGGACATGGGGGACAGGAAGGGACAGGGAGACGAGGGAGGGGACACAGGGGACAAGGGAGGGGACAGGAAGGGACATGGGGGACGGGGGGACACAGGCGACGAGGGAGGGGACATGGGGGACGGGACACGGGGGACACAGGGGAGGGGACAGGGGATGGAGAGAACACAAGGGACGAGAAAGGGGACACGGGGGACAGGAGGGGACACGGGGAGGGGACACGGGGACAGGAAGGGACATGGGGGACAGGAGGGGACACGGGGAGGGGACACAGGGGACAGGAGGGGACACAGGGAAGGGACATGGGGGACAGGGAGGGGACACGGGGACAGGAGGGGACACAGGGAAGGGACAGGGAGACGAGGGAGGGGACACAGGGGACAAGGGAGGGGACAGGAAGGGACATACGGATGAGGGAGGGGACACAGGGGACGAGGGAGGGGACAGGAAGGGACATGGGGGACGGGGGGACACAGGCGACGAGGGAGGGGACACGGGGGACGGGACACGGGGGACACAGGGGAGGGGACAGGGGATGGAGAGAACACAAGGGACGAGAAAGGGGACACGGGGGACAGGAGGGGACACGGGCAGGGGACACGGGGACAGGAAGGGACATGGGGGACAGGAGGGGACACGGGGAGGGGACACGGGGACAGGCCCCACCGGATGTGCGTGGCCGGCAGCGACTCGAACTGCCGCGACAGGAAGAGCTCCCGGTGCTTGAGCTGGTGCCGCTGCTGCTCCGACATGGGCGGCTGCTTGGATTCCTCCTCGAATTCCCCTGGGAACGGCCGCCGGTGACCCCTGGGCCGGGATAACCCCCTTCCTGGCCGGGATAACCCCCTTCCTGGCTGGGATAACCCCCCCCGGATGGGATAACCCCCCTCCCGGCCGGGATAACCCCCTTCCCGGCCGGGATAACCCCCCTTGGCCGGGATAACCCCCTTCCCGGCTGGGATAACACCCCTCCTGGCCGGGATAACCCCCCCCGGATGGGATAACCCCCCTCCCGGCCGGGATAACCCCCTTCCCGGCCGGGATAACGCCCTTCCTGGCTGCAATAACCCCCTTCCCGGCCGGGATAACCCCCCCCGGATGGGATAACGCCCCCCGGATGGGATAACCCCCTTCCCGGCCGGGATAACGCCCCCTCGGCCGGGATAACGCCCCTCCTGGCTGGGATAACCCCCACGATCGGGATAACCCCGGCTGGGATAACCCCTGCAGCCGGGATAATCCCCCCATGCTGGGATAACCCCCTTCCCGGCCGGGATAACCCCACCTCGGCCGGGATAACGCCCCCTCGGCCGGGATAACGCCCATGATCGGGATAACCCCGGCTGGGATAACCCCTGTGGCCGGGATAACCCCTGTGGCCGGGATAATCCCCCCATGCTGGGATAACCCCCTTCCCGGCCGGGATAACCCCCCTCAGTTTGGATAACCCCCAGTTGGGATAACCCCACGGCCGGGATAACCCCCTGAGCTGGGATAACCGCCCCCCCCCACACACACTTTGGGATAACCTTTCCCACTTTGGGAAACATCCCCCGAACTCAGGGCCAGAAATCCCTTGGCCGCGGTCCCGGAAAGCCGGGATGCATCTGGAACTGCCGGAATGCATCCGGAGCTGCCAGACCCAGAGACCCGGAGCTGCCGGGACGCATCCGGAGCTGCCAGACCCAGAGCCCTAGAGCTCCCAGGATGCATCCAGAGCTGCCGGGACGCGTCCGGAGCTGCGAGACCCAGAGCCCTGGAGCTCCTGGGATGCATCCGGAGCTGCCAGACCCGGAGACCTGGAGCTTCCAGGATGCGTCCGGAGCTGCCAGACCCGGAGCTGCCGGGACGCGTCCGGAGCTGCCAGACTCGGAGACCCGGAGCTTCCAGGATGCATCCGGAGCTGCCAGACCCGGAGCTGCCGGGATGCGTCCGGAGCTGCCAGACCCAGAGCCCCGGAGCTCCCGGGATGCATCCGGAGCTGCCGGGATGCGTCCGGAGCTGCCAGACCCGGAGACCCGGAGCTGCCGGGATGCGTCCGGAGCTGCCAGACCCAGAGCCCTGGAGCTCCCGGGATGCGTCCGGAGCTGCCAGGCCCGGAGACCCGGAGCTGCCGGGATGCGTCCGGAGCTGCCGGGATGCGTCCGGAGCTGCCAGACCCAGAGCCCTGGAGCTCCTGGGATGCATCCGGAGCTGCCAGGATGCACCCGGTGCTGCCGCCCCCTCCCCATCCCGCATTCCCGCTCCATCCCGCTCCGGCTGCGGCGTTCCGGCCCCGCTCACGGGCGTTGCTGTCCGCCAGGCTGTTGAGGCTGCTGGAAATGTCCCGGCGCCGGAACAGGCACACGACCTTGGCCTCCACATTCCCGTTGGCCGTCTGGAAAACGGGATAACGGGAAAGGGACGTTGAGGTGGGACAAACCCGGAGAAGGGACACGGGAGGGGACACGGGAGGGGACACGGGGGGTGGCACCTTGTTGAGCTCCTCGATGCGCCGCACCAGGTAGGGGTTGCTGGAGGAATTCTCGAAATAGACGTAATCTGCGGGAAAAGGGAGCGGGAAAAGGAATTGGGAATTGCGTCCCCCCACCAGGCCGGCTCTGAAAGGGAGAATCCCTGGAAATACGACCCCCAAATCCCAAATCCCAGGGGCTGCAGATATTCCTCCCCCCTACGGAGCCACCAACAGCCCCTGCTCTCCTCTTCCACCCCCCACTTTTCCCATGGGAATTATGGAATTACCCGGCCTCCCCCAAGGCTCCTTCTGAACAAATGAGGGGCCCTTCCCCCTCCTCGTTCCCTCCGGGCTCCCCCATTCCCGCCGGGATCCCCCGCCATTCCCACCGGGATCCTCCCCGTTCCCGCCGGGATGTCCCCGATCCCGACGGGCCCCTCCCGTTCCCTCCGGGATCCCCCCATTCCCGCCGGATCCCCCCGTTTCCTTCGGGCTCCCCTCATGATCCCTCCGGATCCCCCCGGTCCCTCCGAGATGTCTCCAATTCCGCCGGATCTCCCCGTTCCCTCCGGGATCCCCCGCGTCCCCTCCGGATCCCCTCGTTCCCTCCGGGATCCCCCGTTCCCGCCGGGCTCCCCCCTGTTCCCTCCGGTCTCCGTTCCCGCCGGGCTCCCCCCGTTCCCGCCGTCCCCCCGGCCCGTTCCGGCCCCGCTCACCGCCGACGCGGTACATGTTGGCCGCCATGGCCGCTCGCTCGGCCGCGCTACCCTCGGGCCCGGCCTGGCCCCCGCCTCATCGCCTTCCCGCTCCCGCCGCCGCCACAACCGGCGCGACCCGCTCGGGCGCCTCGGAGCGGCCTCGGCGCCGCCTCGGGCCCTTCCGGCGCGGCCTCGGCACCCTCCGGAGCGCGCTCGGCTTCTTCCGCCGCCCGCTCGGCTCTTTCCGACCACGAGTCGGCTCTTTCCGCCGCGCGCTCGGCCCCTTCCGCCGCGCGCTCGGCCCCTTCCGGCAACGATTCGGCTCTTTCCGCCACCCGCTCGGCCCCTTCCGCCTCCAGTTCGTCTCTTTCCGCCGCGCGCTCGGCCCCTTCCGCCGCCTGCTCGGCCCTTTCCGCCGCCTGCTCGGCCCTTTCCGCCCCTTATTCGGCTCCTTCCGCCCCCGAGTCTGTCCCTTCCGTCCCTTATTCGGCTCCTTCCGCCCCCGATTCGCTCCCTTCCGCCGCCCGTTCGGCTCTTTCCTCCCGCGATTCAGCCCCTTCCGCCGCCCGCTCGGCCCCTTCCGCCCGGGATTCGGCTCTTTCCGCCCGCGATTCGGCCCCTTCCGCCCGGGATTCGGCTCTTTCCGCCCGCGATTCGGCCCCTTCCGCCGCGCGTTCGGGCGCCCCCGGCAGCGCCTCGAGCAGCCTCGCGGCGGCCCCGGAAGCGGCTCCGGTCATGGCGGCGCGGGGGAGCAAACGGGGCCTCCCGGTCCCACGGGTTTATTGGAGGCTCCGAGCGGCTCCGGCGGCGCTAACGGGGCTCCTCGGCCTCCGCGCCGCCGCTTCCCGTGCCGTTGCCGTTGCCGGTGCCCGGGCAGGACGGGGGGCGGCGCGGGGCGGCCAGCAGCCGCCATTGGAAGACGCTCGTGTCCTTCCCGCCCAGCGACACGAGCAGGGCGTCGTCGTGGCTGAACCGCACGCTGGTCACGTGGCTGCCGTGCCCGCCGTACACGTGACTCGGCGCCTGGGGGGGGCCCGGTGACGTCACGGGAGGCGCGGTGACGTCACGGCGTCGCCGCCGCCCCCCGGCGCCGTCAGCAGCGACGCAAATGGTGTCGCCATGGCGACGGTGTCACCAACAGGCGTGGCAGCGTCGCCATGGCGACGGTGTCACCAACACCCGTGGGGGTGTCACCAACGGCAACACAAACTGTGTCACCCTGGCGACGGTGTCACCAACATCGATGGCGGTGTCGCCATGGCGACGGTGTCAGCAACACCCGTGGGGGTGTCACCAACGGCAACACAGAGTCACCCAGTGCCAACAGCAGCACCCTGACACTGTCCCTCCCGGGTCCCCATGTCCCCCTGTGTCCCCCATGTCCCCTGTGTCCCCGTTGTCACCTTGGGGCGCGCGCAGGGGTAGTGGAACAGATGCACCCTGTGTCCCCCATGTCCCTGTCCCCCCATGTTCCCCCGTGTCCCCTGTGTCCCCCATGTCCGTCCCCGTGTCCCCGTTGTCACCTTGGGGCGTGTGCAGGGGTAGCGGAACAGATGGACCCTGTGTCCCCTGTGTCCCCGTGTCCCCCGCGTCCCCCCATGGCCCCCATGTCCCCCCGTGTCCCCGTGTCCCCGTTGTCACCTTGGGGCGCGCGCAGGGGTAGCGGAACAGATGGACCTTGCAGAAGTCGTCGGCCACGGCCACCAGGCGCCCGTCGTGCGAGCGGCAGAGCGAGTTGATGTCGGTGCCATCGGAGCCGTCCGGCCACACGCCTGCGGGGACACGGGGGACATGGAGGGGACATGAGGGGACACGGGGGGGACACAAGGGGACATG
Organism: Tinamus guttatus; assembly: GCF_059628265.1. Taxonomy (NCBI): domain Eukaryota; kingdom Metazoa; phylum Chordata; class Aves; order Tinamiformes; family Tinamidae; genus Tinamus; species Tinamus guttatus. The sequence continues at coordinate 72,198 of NW_028289057.1, forward strand.
GAGGGGACACGGGGTGACACGGAGGGGACACCGAGGGGACACGGGGTGACACGGAGGGGACACGGGTGACACGGAGGGGACACGCGTGTCTCACCCATGACGTGGAAACCCAGCACACACGTGTGCCTGGAGGGGACACGGGGGACACAGAGGGGACACGGGGGACACGGAGGGGACACGGGTGACACCGAGGGGACACGGGGGACACGCGTGTCTCACCCATGACGTGGAAGCCCAGCACACACACGTGTACGTGGAGGGGACACGGGTGACACGGAGGGGACATGGGGGACACGGAGGGGACATGCATGTCTCACCCATGAGGTGGAAGCCCAGCACACACGTGTACATGGAGGGGACACGGGGGACACGGAGGGGACACGGGTGACATGGAGGGGACACGGGTGTCTCACCCATGACGTGGAAGCCCAGCACACACGTGGACGTGGAGGGGACACGGGGTGACACCGAGGGGACACGGGGGACACCGAGGGGACACGTGTGTCTCACCCATGACGTGGAAGCCCAGCACACACACGTGTACGTGGGGGGGACACGGGGGACACGGGGGACACGGAGGGGACACGCGTGTCTCACCCATGACGTGGAAGCCCAGCACACACATGTACTTGCAGGAGACACGGAGGGGACACGGGTGACACCGAGGGGACACGGGGGACACGGAGGGGACACGCGTGTCTCACCCATGACGTGGAAGCCCAGCACACACATGTACTTGCAGGAGACACGGAGGGGACACGGGTGACACCGAGGGGACACGGGGGACACGGAGGGGACACGCGTGTCTCACCCATGACGTGGAAGCCCAGCACACACGTGTACGTCGCCCACGTCGCGGTCCCGGCTCTCGTAGCGGTTCCGCAGCAGTTTGCAGCCCCCCACGACGTCCCCTGCGGGGACGGGGACAGGGATGGGGACAGGGAAAGGGACAGGGATAGGGACAGGGACGGGGATGGGGACAGGGAAAGGGATGGGGACAGGGATAAGGATGAGGACGGGGAAAGGGATAGGGACAAGGACAGGGACAGGGACCAGGACCAGGACAGGGATAGGGATGGGGACAGGGAGAAGGATGGGGACGGGGAAAGGGATAGGGACAGGGATGGGGATGGGGACAGGGACCAGGACGGGGAGAGGGATAGAGATGGGGACAGGGATAAGGACAGGGATAGGAACAGGGACAGGGATGGGGACAGAGACAGGAATGGGGACAGGGATAGGGACAGGGACGGGGACGGGGATGAGGACAGGGATAGAGATGGGGACAGGCACGGGGAAAGGGATGGGGACAGGGAAAGGGACAGGGACAGGGATAGGGACAGGCATAGTAACGGCAACAGGGACAGGGATGGGGACAGGGATAGGAATGGGGACAGGGATAGGGACAGAGATGGGGGACAGGGATGGGGACAGAGACAGGGATGGGGACAGGGATAAGGGAGCTGGAGCTGCAGGTGTCCCCAGTGGAGCAGCACATTCCCACCTGGAGCACCGTGTTCCCATCCGGAGTGCCCTGATCCTGCCCAGAGTGGCGCAATCCCACCCGGAATGCCGCGTTCCCACCCCGAGCGCCTTGATCCTGCCTGGAGCGCAGCGTTCCCGCCTGGAGCAGCTCAATCCCGCCCGGAACACCGCGATCCCACCCGGAACACCGCGTTCCCACCCGGAATGCCGCATTCCCGGCCGCTCACAGTAGAGGATCTCGTAGTCGCCAGAGTTGGACATGATGAAGCGACTGTCCCGGGACCAATCCAGGTGGGTGATGAAGCTGGAATGGCCCTGGAGCGGAGCCGGCCCTCAGCGCCCGGCCGGAGCCAACCGGACCCAACCGGAGCCAGCTGGATCCGGCCGGAGCGAGTCGGATCCGACTGGATATAGCCAGAGCGAGCTGGAGCAAGGAGGGAGCTGGATCCAGGCGGAGAGAGCTAGAGCGAGCGGATCCAACCGGAGCAAGATCCAGATGGATAGAGCTGGAATGAGCTGGAGCAAGCCGGAGTGAGCTGGATCCGGATGGAGAGAGCCGGATCCAGCTGGATATAGCTGGAATGAGCTGGATCCGGATGGAGAGAGCTAGAGCGAGCGGATCCAACCGGAGCAAGGCAGATCCAGATGGATAGAGCTGGAATGAGCTGGATCCAGATGGAGAGAGCTAGAGCAAGCGGATCCAACCGGAGCAAGGCAGATCCAGATGGATAGAGCTGGAATGAGCTGGATCCAGATGGAGAGAGCTAGAGCAAGTGGATCCAACTGGAGCAAGGCAGATCCAGATGGATAGAGCTGGAATGAGCTGGAGCAAGCCGGATCCAGCTGGAGCAAGCTGGAGTGAGCTGGATCCGGATGGAGAGAAGCGGATCCAGCTGGATATAGCTGGAATGAGCTGGATCCAGATGGAGAGAGCTAGAGCGAGCGGATCCAACCGGAGCAAGGCAGATCCAGATGGATATAGCCAGAATGAGCCGGATCCGACTGGATCCAGATGGAGAGAGCCAGATTGAGCCAGAGAGAGCCGGATCCAGCCGGAGCGAGCCGGAGCGCTGGAGAGAATCCAAGGAGCAGAGAGAGCCGGAGCAAGAGGGAGCGGGAACATCCCGGAGAGCCGGAGCGAGGGGGGACGTCGGAGCAAGCGGAGCGGCCGGAGGGAACTGCAAGGACAGAGCGAGGGGGGATCGGAATGAGCGGGAGCGTCGGGAAAAGCGGGAGCACCGGAGCGAGAAGGGACATTGGAGAGAGTGGGAACATTGGAGCGAGTGGGAACACGGGAGTCGTGGGGGCACTGGGAATATCGGAGCAGCGGGAACACCAGAGCACTGGGAGCTCCGGAGCTGCAGGAGCACTGGAACAAGCGGGAATGCTGGATCCATAGGAGCACCGGAGCAGTGGGAGCACCGGAGCAGCAGGAGCTCTGGAGCAGCAGGAATGTGGGAGCACTGGGAACACCGGAGCAGCGGGAACATCGGAGCAGCAGGAGCTCCGGAGCAGTGGGAATGCAGGAGCCGCGGGAACATGGAATGAGTGGGGACATCAGGGCAGCAGGAGCACCGGGAGCTCCAGAGCTGCAGGAGCACCAGAGCAACGGGAACACCGGGAATACTGGGAATGCTGGGAATACCGGGAATGCCGGCTCCGCTCACCGCGCAGCGCCCAAAGCGGCTGTAGCGGCGCCCGCCCTCGGCCGCGCTGTAGATGTAGATGAAGTTGTCATGGGATCCCAGCGCCAGGAAGTCGCCGTCTGCGTGGGAATGGCCGGGAATGCCGGGAATGCCGGGAAACGGGGCCGGGAAGGCCGCCCGCGCGGATGCGGGACCCACCGGGCGAGTAGCGCACCACGGAGAGCTGCTCATTCCCATCGGATCCGGCCGCCAGCACCTGCTGGGAATCCGCGTCCAGCACCAGCCACCTGCGGATGAGCCGGGAGCCGCTCCGGAATGCCGCTCCGGAATGACACTCCGGAAGGCTGCTCCGGAACGATGCTCCGGAATGACACTCCGGAACGACGCTCTGGAAAAATGCTCCAGAACGCTGCTCCTGAATGCCACTCTGGAACAATGCTCCGGAACGATGCTCCGGAATGCCATTCCGGAACGATGCTCTGAAAAAGGGCTCCAGAACACCGCTCCAGAATGCCACTCTGGAATGCCGTTCCGGAATGATGCTCTGGAACAATGCTCCAGAATGCCATTCTGGAACATCGCTCTGGAATGCAGCTCTGGAACATCGCTCCGGAATGCTGCTCCGGAACAATGCCCCAGAATGCCACTCCAGAATGCCGCTCCGGAACGCGGCTCCAGCAGGATTTACCTTCCTGTCTGCAGCCCCACGGCCACCGCGTGTCCACCGGGATGGAAGTCGGCACAGAGGCCGATGTCCTGCGGGAAGAGGAGGCCGTTGGCGCCGGGGATCCCGCGGAGGCTCCGGCTCCCATTCCCATTCCCATTCCCGATTCCGGCACCTCCAGCGGGAGGCTCCAGGCCAGCGCGTGCTCCTGGCTGTCCCACACGCAGAGCTGCCGGTCGTGGCCGCACGTCAGGAATCGGCTCCGGGACGGATGCGTCGCCAGGCCCCAGAGCTCGTCCGTGTGGCCCTGCGGAGCCGGGATGCTCCGTGTGGGAGCGAGGTCTGGAGCCGGGATGCTCCGTGTGGGAGCAGTGCCCGGAGCTGGGATGCTCCATGCGGGAGCAGCACCCAGAGCCGGGATGCTCCATGCGGGAGCAAGACCTGGATCTGGGATGCTCCATACGGGAGCAAGGCCCTGGGCCTGGGATACTCCATGCGGGAGCAGTGCCCGGAGCCAGGATGCTCCATGCAGGAGCGAGACCTGGATCCGGGATGCTCCATGCGGGAGCAGTGCCCAGAGCCAGGATGCTCCATGTGGGAGCAAGGCCTGGATTTGGGATGCTCCATAGAGGAGCAAGGCCTGGATCTGGGATGCTCCATGTGGGAGTAGCGCCTGGATCTGGGATGCTCCATGCGGGAGCGAGGCCCTGGATCCGGGATGCTCTTCCTGGAATCTACAGCCCGGATCTGGGCTGCTTCGCATGGGAATGACACCCCCAATCCCTGGATTCCCCTGAGGGGCTGGTGCCCTGGGCGCAATCCCAGGATCCCTGATTGCAGCCGCTCCGGCCGGGAATGATGCCGCACATCCCTGGATCTGGGGCTGCTCCAGATGGGAATGCTGCCACCGGCTCCGTGCCGGAACGCCGCTCCCACCCCTCACCCCGGCCCGCTCCGTGCCGCTCCACACCCGGAATCCGCCGGCCCTCCCAGCCCATTCCCCAGCTCCGGGAGCACATCCCGGATCCCGGGCGGAACCTGCAGGATGGGGGTGAATCCGTCCCGGAGGCTCCCGCGGAGCAGCGCGTTCCGGGTGGTTCCCACGAGCAGCTCCTCCCCGGAGCCCTCCGCGATGGTCCGGACAGCGCCCAGGCGCTCCGGGATCTGCGGGCGCCATTCCCAGGGCCATTCCCTGGGCCATTCCCACCTCCCAACACCATTCCCGGCACCATTTCCTCCTGCCGGTACCATTCCTGGCGCTGTTCCCGCCTCCTGGCACTGTTCCCATCTCCCGACATCATTCCCGGCTCCCAGTGTCATTCCCAGTGCCATTCCCATCTCCTGGCACCGTTCCCACCTCCCACTGCCATTCCCAGCGCCATTCCCAGCTCCGGATACCATCCCCACCTCCTGGTGCCATTCCCAGCTCCCAACACCATTCCCAGCCCCATTCCCATCTCCCAGCACCATTCCCAGCACCATTCCCAGCTCCCAGAATCATTCCTGCCTCCTGGTGCCATTCCTGGTCCCTGGCACCATTCCCAGCTCCCAACACCATTCCCGGTCCCATTCCCATCTCCCAGCGCCATTCCCACCATTTCTGGCGCCATTCCCACCATTCCCAGCCCCATTCTTATCTCCCAGCGCCATTCCCAGCACCATTCCCAGCTCCCAGAACCATTCCCACCTCCTGGTGCCATTCCTGGTCCCTGGCACCATTCCCAGCTCCCAACACCATTCCCAGCCCCATTCCCATCTCCCAGCGCCATTCCCAGCACCATTCCCAGCTCCCAACACCATTCCCACCATTTCTGGTGCCATTCCCACCATTTCCAGTGTCCGGTGCCATTCCCAACACCATTCCCAGCTCCCAGAACCATTCCCACCTCCTGGTGCCATTCCTGGTCCCTGGCACTATTCCCAGCTCCCAACACCATTCCCAGCCCCATTCCCATCTCCCAGCGCCATTCCTAACACCATTCCCAGCTCCCAGAACCATTCCTACCTCCTGGTGCCATTCCTGGTCCCTGGCACTATTCCCAGCTCCCAACACCATTCCCGGCCCCATTCCCATCTCCCAGTGCCATTCCCAGCACCATTCCCAGCTCCCAGAGCCATTCCCACCCTTTCCAGCGCCATTCCCACCATTCCCGGCGCCATCCCCACCATACCCAGCGCCATTCCCAACCTCGGCCTCTTCCAGCAGCTCCATCCCGGCGCTCCAGAGCCGGATGTGCCGGTCCTTCCCGCCGCCGCTGAGGACGGAGCCGTCGCGGCGGCGCCGCAGGGCGAAGACGCTGCCCTCGTGGGCCCGGGTCTGCCGGGTGATCCGGAACGTCTCTGCGCCCGGAATTCCGCCCGGAATCAGCACCCGGAATTCCCGATGGCCGGAATTCCCGCCTGGAATTCCCGCCTCCCCCCACCACCAGCTCCAGCTCTGACATCAGCGCCTGGAATTCCTGCTGCCTGCTCCTCACTGCCAAACTCTGGCTCTGGAATTCCTGCTAGCTGGAATTCCCACCTGGAATCAGTGCCCAGAATTCCCAATGCCCGGAATTCCTGCCTGGAATTCCCACCCCCCACCACCGGCTCCAGCTCCGACATCAGCGCCTGGAATTCCTGCTGCCTGCTCCTTCCTGCCAAACTCCGGCTCCGGAATCAGTGCCCGGAATTCCTGCTAGCTGGAATTCCCACCTGGAATCAGTGCCCGGAATTCCTGCCACCCCCTCCAGCTCCAGAATCAGTGCCCAGAATTCCTGCTAGCTGGAATTCCCACCTGGAATCAGTGCCCAGAATTCCTGCCACCCCCTCCAGCTCCAGAATCAGCGCCCAGAATTCCTGCCTGGAATTCCCGCCCCGGCACCTCTGGCGCCTCCGGCGCGGCTCCAGGTCAGGATGTTGCCCTCGGAGTCTCCGGTGAGGACGGCTCCGGCCGCGTCGAATTCCAGGCACTGGATGAACTTCGGCTTCTTGTACTTCTGGAGCGGGAGCGGGAGCTGCCGACGGCCCCGATCCCGACCCCGATCCCGCTTCCCAGTCTCCATCCCATCCCAGCCTCCATCCCATCCCGGCCTCCATCCCATCCCGGTCTCCATCCCATTCCACTTCTCATCCCGTCTCCCATCTCAGCTCCTATTCCAGCTCCCATTCTATTTCCCATCCTGGCTCCCATCCCAGACCGCCTCCCATTCCAGCTCCTGTTCCAGCTCCCATTCCACTTTCTGGCTTCCATCCCATCCCAGACCCCCATCCCGCTTCCCAGCCTCCATCCCATCCCGGCCTCCATCCTGTCCCACTTCTCATCCCGTCTCCCATCCCAGCTCCTATTCCAGCTCCCATCCCTGTCCCCATTCCCATCCCAGCTCCCATCCCCATCCCCATCCCAGCTCCCATCCCTGTCCCTGTTCCCATCCCCATCCCAGCTCCCATCCCTGTCCCCATTCCAGCTCCCATCCCTGTCCCCATTCCCATTCCCATCCCAGCTCCCATCCCCGTTCCCATTCCCATCCCCATCCCAGCTGCTATCCCAGCTCCCATTCCCATCCCCATCCCAGCTCCCATCCTTGTTCTCATTCCCATCCCCATCCCAGCTTCCATCCCCATCCCAGCTTCCATCCCAGCTCCCATCCTTGTCCCTATTCCCTATTCCCATCCCCGTCCCATCCCAGGTCCCAACCCAGCTCCCATCCCAGCTCCCAACCCAGCTCCCATTCCTGTCTCCATTCCCATCCCCATCCCAGCTCCCATCCCAGCTCCCATCCCCATCCCAGCTCCCATCCCAGCTCCCATCCCTGTCCCCATCCCGGTGGCTCCCACCCGCATCCCGCTCCTATCCCGCCGGCTCCGGCTCCGGCTCTCACCCCGAAGATTCCCTGTTTCTTGGTGAGCGCCGTCCCGCTCCAGGTCCAGAAGTAAACGTGGGATTTGCCGCCGGTGACGATGCTCCCGTTGTCCTGGGGGTGGAACTCCACCGTCAGCACCGACTCGTTCGTGCTCTGCGGGGACGGACACGAGTGACACCGGGGCCGGGAAAGGGCCCAGGCGTCCGGGAAGGGGTCCCGGTGTCCGGGAAAGGGCCCAGGTGTCCAGAAAGGGGTCCAGGTGTCCGGGAAAGGGCCCAGGTGTCTGGGAAAGGACTCGGGTGTCCCGGAAAGGGGCCCAGGTGTCTGGGAAAGGGCCCAGGTGTCCGGGAAAGGGCCCCAGTGCCCGGGAAAGGACCCAGGTGTCCGGGAAAGGACCCAGGTGTTCTGGAAGGGGCCCCGGCCATCCAGGAAAGGGCCCAGGTGTCCGGGAAAGGACCCAGGTGTCCGGGAAAGGACCCAGGTGTCCAGGAAAGGACCCAGGTGTCTGGGAAGGGGCCCCAGTGCCCGGGAAAGGACCCAGGTGTCCGAGAAAGGACCCAGGTGTTCTGGAAGGGGTCCCGGCTGTCCGGGAAAGGACCCAGGTGTCCAGGGAAGGGCCCAGGTGTCCAGAAAGGGGCCCTGGTGTCCGGGAAAGGACCCAGGTGTCTGGGAAACGGCCCAGGCGTCCGAGAAAGGGCCGAGGTGTCCGGGAAAGGGTCTCGGCATCCGGGAAAGGGCCCAGGCGTCCGGGAAGGACCCCGGCATCCGGGAAAGGACCCAGGTGTCTGGGAAAGGGCCCCAGCATCCAGGAAGGGGCCCCGGCATCTGGGAAAGGACCCAGGTGTCCGGGAAGGGGCCCCGGCATCCGGGAAAGGGCCCAGGTGTCCGGGAAAGGGCCCCAGTGTCCGGGAAGGGGCCCCGGCGTCCGGGCGCACCTTGACCTCGGCCTGCTTGGTGCCGCGGGCGCAGTCCCACACGGACATCATGTGCTCGTTGGAGTCGTCCACGACGCACAGGAAGGCGCCCTGGTCCTGGGGACGGCCCGTGAGCGCGGGGACACGGCGGGGACACGGCGGGGACACGGCGGGGGGGACACGAGGGGGGACACGACGGGGGACACGACGGGGGGGGACATGGAGGGGACACAGGGGAACATGGGGGAAAATGGGGGACACGCAGGAGGATACAGGGGGACACGGCGGGGACATGAAGAGACATAAGGGGGACATGGTGGGGACACGGGGGGGGATGTGGTGGGGACACGGCGGGGACACGGGCGGGACATGGCGGGGACACACAGGGGGGACATGGTGGGGACACGTGGGGGGATACGGGGGGATACAAAGGGACATGGGGGACACGGAGGGGACACGTGAGAGGATACAGGGGGACATGGGAGACATGCAAGGGGATACAGGGGGACATGGGGGAAAATGGGGGACATGGGGGACATGGAGGGGACATGCAGGGGGATACATGGGGACATGGGGGACATGGGGGGACATGGAGGGGACACACAAGGGGATACAGGGGGACATGAGGGAAAACGGGGGATACAGGGGGACATGGGGGACACTCAGGGGACACACGAGGGGACATGGGGGAAAATGGGAGATACAGGGGGACATGGGGGGCATGGAGGGGACACATGAGGGGATACAGGGGGACATGGGGGACATGGGGGATGTGGGGGACATAGGGGACACAGGGGACATGGGAGGACATGCAGGGGACACACGGAGGGACATGGGAGGATATGGGGACACATAGGGGACATGGAGGGACACATGGGGGACACAGGGGACACAGAGGGAACACGCGGGGGATATGGGGGATACGGAGGGACATGGAGGGACATGGAAGGACACAGGGGACACAGGGACACGAAGGGGACACGGGGGACATGGAGGGAACACAGGGGATGCGAAGGGGACATAAGGGACGCGGAGGGGACACAGGGGGACACGGAGGGGACACGGAGGACACAGGGGACGGGAAGGGGACACGGGGGACACGAAGGGGACATAAGGGACGCGGAGGGGACACAGGGGGACACGGAGGGGACACGGAGGACACAGGGGACGGGAAGGGGACACAGGGGGACACGAAGGGGACATGGAGGGGACACAGGGGACATGGGACACTCACGGCCATGGAGAAGGCCAGCGCGCCGACCCCGCGCTCGAAGCTGCCCTGCCCGATCTGCAGCAGCAGCTGCAGCGACGTCGAGTCCCAGACGAGCACTAGCGGCTGCAGCGTCTGCAGGGGGACACGGGGACATGGGGACATGGAGGGGGGACGGGGGGGGTGGGCTGGGACCCCCTGTGTCCCCACCCCGGGCCAGGAGCGGCCACAAATGCCACCAATGCAGCGTGTGACAGCCGGGCATCCTGTATCCCATTCTGCATCCTGCTATGCATCCCGCTGTGCATCCCGCTGTGCATCCCAGTGCATCCCGCATCCCATTCTACATCCTGCTGTGCATCCCACTGTGCACCCCACATCCCACCGTGCATCCCACAGTGCATCCTGCATCCCACTGGGCATCCCACTGTGCATCCCACATCTTGCCACGCATCCTGCTGTGCATCCCATTGTGCATCCTGCATCCCACAGTGTATCCTGTATCCCACTGTTCATCCCATTGCACATTCCACAGTCCCACTGTGCATCCCGCTGTGCATCCCACATCCCGCTGAGCATCCCACAGTGCATCCTGCATCCCACTCTGCATCCCACATTCCCCTGTGCATCCCACATCCTCCTATGCATCCCGCCGTGCATCCCACTGTCCATCCTGCATCCCGCAGTGCATCCTGCTGTGCATCCTGCAATCCCACCCTGCATGCCGCAGTGCATCCCACATCCTGCTGCGCATCCCACATCCTGCCATGCATCCCGCATCCCACCAGGCATCCCATTGTGCATCCCGCATCCCCCTGTGCATCCCGCTGTGCATCCCGCATCCCACTGGGCATCTCATTGTGCATCGCATTGTGCATCCCGCATCCCACTGTGCATCCCGCTGTGCACCCTCCATCCCGCCACGCATCCTGCATCCCCCTGGGCATCCCATTGTGCATACCACCACGCATCCCGCATCCCGCATCCCGCTGTGCATCCCACCATGCATCCTGCATCCCACCAGGCATCCCATTGTGCATCCTGCATCCCGCTGTGCATCCCATTGTGCATCCCACCACACATCCCACATCCCACTGGGCATCCCACTGTGCATCCCACCATGCATCCTGCCGTGCATCCCGCCGCACATCCCGCATCCCACTGGGCATCCCACTGTGCATCCCGCCACGCATCCTGCATCCCACTGGGCATCCCATTGTGCATCCCGCCGTGCATCCCGCCACGCATCCCGCATCCCGCCACGCATCCCACATCCCGCTGTGCATCCCGCCGTGCATCCCACATCCCATGGTGCATCCCGCCATGCATCCCACATCCCATGGTGCATCCCGCATCCCATCAGGCATCCCATTGTGCATCCCGCATCCCCCTGTGCATCCCACTGTGCATCCCGTCGTGCATCCTGCCGTGCATCCCGCATCCCACTGGGCATCCCATTGTGCATCCCACCATGCATCCCGCATCCCCCTGTGCATCCCATTGTGCATCCCGCCGTGCATCCCGCATCCCCCTGTGCATCCCATTGTGCATCCCACCACGCATCCCGCATCCCGCATCCCACTGGGCATCCCATTGTGCATCCCATTGTGCATCCCGCCGCGCATCCCACATCCCGCTGTGCATCCCGCCGTGCATCCCACATCCCATGGGGCATCCCGCATCCCATCAGGCATCCCATTGTGCATCCCGCATCCCCCTGTGCATCCCACTGTGCATCCCGCCGTGCATCCTGCATCCTGCCGTGCATCCCGCATCCCACTGGGCATCCCATTGTGCATCCCACCATGCATCCCGCATCCCCCTGTGCATCCCATTGTGCATCCCGCCGTGCATCCCGCATCCCCCTGTGCATCCCATTGTGCATCCCACCATGCATCCCGCATCCCATTGTGCATCCCACCAAGCATCCCGCATCCCCCTGTGCATCCCATTGTGCATCCGACCACGCATCCCGCATCCCACTGGGCATCCCATTGTGCATCCCGCCGTGCATCCCGCCGCACATCCCACATCCCACTGTGCATCCCGCCGCGCATCCCGCATCCCGCCGCGCATCCCGCTACCTTCCCATCCTTGTCCACGCCGGCCGCCTGCCCGCTGGCCACGCGCACCCTGTCGGGATGCACCGAGAGGCTGCGGGGACCGCGCGTGTCCCCCCATGTCCCCCCGTGTCCCCCCATGTCCCCATGTCCCCCCGCGCTCACCATCGCACGCACTCCGTGTGCCGCAGGAAGTGGCGCTGGCGCCCGGCGGCCGCGTGGAAGAGGACGACGACGCAGGCGATGAAGTAGACGAGCTCGCCCGACGCCAGCACGAACAGGTTGGAGCGGCTGTCGCGGCCCCGGTAGCCGTAGCTGCGGTGCCGTCAAGGAGGGGACACGTGGGGACACGCAGGGACATGTGGGGACACGTAGGGACGCGTGGGGACGTGTGGGGATGCGTAGGGATGAGTGGGAATGAGTGGGGACACGCAAGGATGAGTGGGGATGGCTCTACCATGGGCATGTTTCAACCCAACCTCAAACTTGGAGGCATCTTGGCCATAGGGACATCTTGGTCATGTTGATGTCTTGGTCATGGGGACATCTTGGCCATAGGGACAGCTTGATCATGTTGACGTCCTGGCCATCTGGACGTCTTGGTCATGGGGACATCTTGGCCATAGGGACATCTTGGTCATGTTGATGTCTTGGCCATGGGGACATGTTGGCCATGTGGGTGTCTTGGCCATGGGGGCATGTTGGCCATGGGGACGTCTTGGTCATGTTGACGTGTTGGCCATGGGGGCGTCTTGGCCATGGGGACATCTCATTCATGAAGACATGTTGGCCATGGGGCATCTGGGCCACGCGGCCATTCCGTTTTGGGGCTGTTCGTGCCCGCTTGAGGCCGTTTGGCCCCGTTTTGGGGCCCTTTGGCCCCGTTTTGGGTTGTTTGGCCCCATTTTGGGGCCATTTGTGCCTGTTTGAGGCCATTTGGCTTCATTTTGGGGCCGTTTGGCCCCATTTTGGGCCATTTTGCCCCATTTTGGGGCCATTTTACCCCATTTTGGGGCCGTTTGGTCTCATTTCGGGGCCGTTTGGACCCATTTCGAGGCTGTTTGGCCCTGTTTCGAAATCGTTTGGCCCCATTTCTGGTCATTTGGCCCCGTTTTGGGGCCGTTTGGTGCCATTTTGGGGCCGTTTGGCCCTGTTTGGCCTCATTTTGAGGCCGTTTGGACCCATTTTGGGGCCATTTGGACCCATTTTGGGTCATCTGGCCCCGTTTGGGGCCCGTTTGGGCCCGTTTTGGGGCCGTTTGGTGCCGTTTTGGGGCCGTTTCGCCCTGTTTGGCCTCATTTTGGGGTCGTTTGGCCCCATTTCGGGGTCTTTTGGCCCCGTTTCGGCCCGTTTGGCCCCGTTTCGGCCCGTTTCGGCGCCGTTTGCACAGGATACACCCAGTCGAGCTGCAGGCGCCGCGCGGGCAGCTCCGCGCGCAGCTCCTCGTAGTTGCAGACGCCCGACGGGATGTACATGGTGATGGGGCGGCCGCGCAGGAACATGCGCACGGAGGCGCCTTCTGCGGGCGGCGCCACCGGGACTCGTGTCCCCATGCGTCCCCTCCTGTCCCCTCCTGTCCCCACGCGTCCCCACGTGTCCCCATGCGTCCCCTCACGTCCCCATGTCCCCACGCGTCCCCACGCATCCCCTCGCATCGCCCCATGTCCCCACGCGTCCCCACGTGTCCCTACGCGTCCCCACACGTCCCCTCGCATCGCCCCATGTCCCCACGCGTCCCCTCACGTCCCTACGCGTCCCCGTGTCCCCACGTGTCCCCACGCGTCCCCATGTCCCCACGCGTCCCCTCGCATCGCCCCATGTCCCCACGTGTCCCCTCATGTCCCCTCACGTCCCCACGTGTCCCCCTCCTGTCCCCACGCGTCCCTACGTGTCCCCTCGCGTCCCCTCGCGTCCCCTCACGTCCCGTGTCCCCTCGTGTCCCCACACGTCCCCATGTGTCCCCATGTGTCCCCTCGCGTCCCCATGTCCTCTCGCATCCCCACGTGTCCCCTCGTGTCCCCACATGTCCCCTCGTGTCCCCTTGCTTCCCCACATGTCCCCACGTGTCCCCTCGCGTCCCCATGTCCCCACGTGTCCCCTTGTGTCCCCTCATGTCTCCATGTCCCCTCGCGTCCCCACACGTCCCCACGTGTCCCCTCGCATCCCCTCGTGTCCCCCCGTGTCCCCTCGCTTCCCCATGTGTCCCCTCATGTCCCCTGTCCTCTCATATCCTCCGTCCCCACGTGTCCCCTGGCATCCCCCACGTGTCCCCACGTGTCCCCACATGTCCCCACGTGTCCCCTTATATCCCCTGTCCCCTCGTGTCCCCACGTGTCCCCCCATGTACCCCTATGTCCCTGCTGTCCGTGTCCCCGCGTGTCCCTGCTGTCCCTTGTGTCCCCACTTGTCCCCCATGTCCCCCGTGTCCCTCACGTCCCCACGTATCCCCCGTGTCCCCTCATGTCCCTGCTGTCCATGTCCCCGCGTGTCCCCATGTGTCCCCTGCGTCTCTGTTGTCCCCCATGTCCCCGCGTGTCCCCCATGTCCCCGCGTATCCCCCATGTCCCCTCATGTCTCCCTGTGTCCCGGCTGTCCCCCATGTCCCCACGTATCCCCCGTGTCCCCCCGTGTCCCCCATGTCCCCCTGTGTCCCCCGTGTCCCCACTCACCCAGGTTGTAGGCCGCGCGACGCGGCCCCGATGGCCCCGGGCTGGCACAGGGGTCCCGCAGGCGGCTGTGAGGGGACAAACGGGGGGAATCAGGGACGGACGGGGGGACACGGGGACAAACAGGGGACACAGGGACGTGGGGACAAACAGGGGACGTGGGGACACGGGGATATGGGAATGTGGGGATATGGGGACATGGGGACACGGGGGGACATGGGGGACATTGTCACCTGTCGCCCCCTGCTGGCAGCAGCAGGTTGGTGGCCGACGTGGGGCCACAGGGGAACATGGGGACGCAGGGACATGGGGACGCAGGGACATGGGGACATGGGGACATGGGGACATTGTCACCTGTCCCCCCCCGGCTGGCAGCAGCAGGTTGGTGGCCGACGTGGGGACATGGGGACACAGGGACATGCAGACAAACGGGACATGGGGGGATGCAGGGACACGGGGACAAAGAGGAGACACGGGGACATGGGGACACAGGGACAAACAGGGGACGTGGGGACAGGGGGACAAACAGCGGACATGGGGACGCAGGGACATGGGGACGCAGGGACATGGGGACATTGTCACCTGTCCCCCCCCGCTGGCAGCAGCAGGTTGGTGGCCGACACAGGGACACGAGGACATGGGGACACGGGGACGCAGGGACATGGGGACACGGGGACATTGTCACCTGTCCCCCCCCGCCGGTAGCAGCAGGTTGGTGGCCGACGCGGGGACACAGGGACACGGACGGGGACGCAGGGACATGGGGACACGGGGACGTGGGGACACGGGGGGACATGGGGACATTGTCACCTGTCGCCCCCTGCTGGCAGCAGCAGGTTGGTGGCAGACGTGGGGACATGGAGACACGGGGACATGGGGACACAGGGGGACATGGGGACATGGGGACACGGGGGGACACAGGGGGACACGGGGGGACACGGGGACATTGTCACCTGTCCCCCCCCGCCGACAGCAGCAGGTTGGTGGCCGACATGGGGACGTGGGGACACCGGGACGTGGGGACACAGGGGGACGTGGGGACATTGTCACCTGTCCCCCCCTGCTGGCAGCAGCAGGTTGGTGGCCGACATGGGGACATGGGGACACAGGGACGCAGGGACATGGGGACACAGGGGGACATGGGGACATTGTCACCTGTCCCCCCCCCGCCGGCAGCAGCAGGTTGGTGGCCGACATGGGGACATAGGGACGCAGGGACATGGGGACACAGGGGGACATGGGGACATTGTCACCTGTCCCCCCCCCGCCGGCAGCAGCAGGTTGGTGGCTGACATGGGGACATGGGGACACAGGGACGTGGGGACACAGGGACATGGGGACACAGGGACACGGGGGGACACGGGGACACGGGGGGACACGGGGACACGGGGACATTGTCACCTGTCCCCCCCCGCCGGCAGCAGCAGGTTGGTGGCCGACGTGGGGACATGGGGACACAGGGACATGGGGACACAGGGGGACACGGGGACACGGGGACACACGGGGACACACGGGGACACACGGGGACATTGTCACCTGTCCCCCCCCCCCGCCGGCAGCAGCAGGTTGGTGGCCGACGTGGGGACATGGGGACACGGGGACATGGGGACACGGGGGGACATGGGGACACAGGGACGCAGGGACATGGGGACACGGGGACATTGTCACCTGTCCCCCCCCCGCCGGCAGCAGCAGGTTGGTGGCCGACATGGGGACATGGGGACACAGGGGGACACGGGGACACGGGGACACAGGGACGCAGGGACATGGGGACATGGGGACACGGGGGGACACGGGGACATTGTCACCTGTCCCCTCCTGCTGGCAGCAGCAGGTTGGTGGCCGACATGGGGACATGGGGACACAGGGACGCAGGGACATGGGGACAGGGGGACATGGGGACATTGTCACCTGTCCCCTCCCGCCGGCAGCAGCAGGTTGGTGGCCGACGTGGGGACATGGGGACACAGGGACGCAGGGACATGGGGACACAGGGGGACGTGGGGACATTGTCACCTGTCCCCCCCTGCTGGCAGCAGCAGGTTGGTGGCCGACATGGGGACATAGGGACACAGGGACGCAGGGACATGGGGGGACACAGGGGGACACGGGGGGACATGGGGACATTGTCACCTGTCCCCTCCCGCCGGCAGCAGCAGGTTGGTGGCCGACATGGGGACATAGGGACACAGGGACGCAGGGACATGGGGGGACACAGGGGGACACGGGGGGACATGGGGACATTGTCACCTGTCCCCCCCTGCTGGCAGCAGCAGGTTGGTGGCCGACGTGGGGACATGGAGACACGGGGACATGGGGACACAGGGACGCAGGGACATGGGGACACGGGGACATTGTCACCTGTCCCCCCCCGCCGGCAGCAGCAGGTTGGTGGCCGACGCCGCCTTCTTGCGCAGCCGCTGCCGCGCGGCCGCCGGCCTCTCCCAGGAGCTGTTACTGCGGAGCCTGGATGGGGACAGGGATGGGGACAAGGACAGGGACAGGGGACAGGGATGAGGGACGAGGACAAGGGACGAGGGAAGGGGAATCAGGGACAAGGGATGAGGGACAGGGACAAGGGATGAGGGACAAGGGATGGGGACAAGGGACAAGGGATGAGGGACAGGGACAAGGGATGAGGGACAGGGATGGGGACAAGGGATGGGGACAAGGGACAAGGGATGGGGACAAGGGACAAGGGATGAGGGACAGGGATGGGGACAAGGGAGAAGGGATGAGGGACGGGGACAAGGGATGGGGACAAGGGAGAAGGGATGAGGGACAAGGGACAGGGATGAGGGACAAGGGATAGGGATGAGGGACAGGGATGAGGGAAGAAGAACCAGGGACAAGGGATGAGGGACAGGGACAGGGATGAGGGACAAGGACAAGGGATGAGGGACGAGGAATGAGGGACAGGGACAAGGGATGAGGGAGAAGGGATGAGGGACAAGGGACAGGGATGGGGACAGGGATGAGGGACAGGGACGGGGACAAGGGAGAAGGGATGAGGGACAAGGGACAGGGACAAGGGAGGAGGGACGGGGATGGGGACAAGGGACGAGGGATGAGGAAAATGAATGGTGACAAGGGACAGGGATGGGGACAAGGGACAGGGAACCAGGGATGAGGAAAAGGAATGGGGACAAGGGACGGGGATGGGGACAAGGGACAGGGATTAGGGATGAGGATGGGGACAGGGACACACAGGGCGCAGGGAGGGGACACGGATGGGGACGGTGCCACCACCAGCATCCC